>NC_069006.1:4424110-4442998 GCF_001194135.2 Octopus bimaculoides
TATATATATATATATATATATATCCGTATCCTAAATACGAATAGAAAATTTCGACCAAGAAAAAGAACGAAACAAAAATAACAGGAATTTAATTAGCCATAAAGAACATCAGATTAAACAGGGAACTACTAAACCCTTCAAATTCATTTGACGAATTGCTATTTTCTTTTTTCAGTTACAAATCTGTTAAAACAAACCTTCTAAACCACTTATCTATTTGTTCTTCTCTATATATCTCTCCCCACCTCTTTCTACTTGTATATGTATGCGTATGTGTGTGTTTTTAGAGTTTAACATAGGTTTTCAAGACTCAAGCTTTAATAACAGAGAGAGAGAGAAAAACAGGAGGTTGTAACGTTCATGCTTTATCCAAGGGCATTTAGCGACATAGTGAAATAATTATATGGCTATATCTCTCCTTTCTGCCATCAATGTTCTTCAAAAGAAACACAAAAACTAGGTTGGTTGATTATTAAACTAACCCATTTCATTGACGATAAAGAAAATGAAGCAGCAATCTTTGTGGTTCGCCAAAGAAATGTCTTACCCTCTTTCCTGCTTTATTATTTTTTTCACTCTCACTCTCTCCATGTTTTTATCAAGGTTCAATTTATTCGAGGTAATAGTTTTGCTTTGTTTTGTTCTTTTTTTTTTAAACTTTTGTTGGATTCCTCTTCGGAAGGTTTAATATCTTTTTATTCGCTTTTTTTTCCTTCCCAAATTTCGATTTCATGAAATTGTATTTAAAGGTAATTCTTGGATGTTCACAATTACAAACTGTTAAATGTTCTCTGCGTAAACTTGTGTCGCTTTGGAAATGCAACACACATACACACGCTTATATATATATTGTGTGTGTGTGTTTGTAAATACATTAAGAAAACAAACTTTTGGTGTTTGTCATAACGCACCTGTTAATTACATTGAAATATGACTGGGTAAATAGTAAACATACATTCAAATATATATATATATAAATATGTATATATTATGTATATCTATATCTGTGTATATGTATGTATATATATCTATATCTGTATGTGTGTATATATATGTGTGTGTGTATGTGTATGTATATATATGTGTGTGTATAATATATATCTATATCTATATCTATTTATGTGTGTATGTATGTATATATATATGTATAATGTATATATCTATATCTGTATGTATGAGTGTGTATGTATATATATATATGTATGTGTGTGTGTATATATATGTGTGTGTGTGTATATATATATATATATATATATATATATATATATATACGTGTAACATGTATACAAATATATACATTTATTTTTGTATATATATATAATTTATATTATGTATGTGTGTGTACACATACATAATATAAATATGTATGTATTTTCATACATACACATAATGTGTATATATGAATATACATACATTATATCATCAAATTTCGGGTGGGGGCGAAGTTTTATACAACCGGATGCCCTTCCTGTTGCCAAACCTCATCCTTTGAACATGACCATCAAATGGCTAGACCCCTTTTTAATGGGAAATTGCTTGTATGATGGTGATGTATGTTTACAAATCGTGTGCCATATCAAGACACAGACACGTATTCATGTGCAAATGAATAGTGACTCCTCCTTGGCTGGTGGAGCACCCAACATCATGTGTGTGTTTATGATATTACTATCATCATCATCATCATACTCTGTTGGTATGGGTTGGATAGTGTATATGTGTGTGTATCTCTCTTTCTCTCTACATATATATATATCATCATCGTTTAACGTCCATGTTCCATGCATGCGTAGGGCGGTTGACAAGAGCTGACCAGGTAGAAAAACTACCCTAGGCTACTGTGTCTGTTTTGGCAAGCTTTTTACAGCTGGATGCCCTTCCCAACACCTACCACTCTGCAGAGTGGACTCATTGCTTTTTACATGGCACGAGCAGAGGCAAGGCCAGTTTGGCGTGATTTTTACAACTGGATGCCCTTCCAAATGCCAACCACTTTACAGGGTGGACTGGATGCCTTTTGCATGGCACCAGCACTGGTAGGATTACCATACATACATACACACACACACTCATCAACATTTTAACTTGCACTTTTCCATGCTCACATGGGTTGTTTGGAATTTGTTGGGGGCAGATTTCTATATAAGAACTATATCATCCACATAGAGGAGCTATCACTGGTTGCCAGTCTTAAACTGCTTTCATATAGCTTGGAAGATTTTAATGAACCGGAATGGCCTGTGTACAGAGTCCTGTTGTACCCCAACCTGAACCCTAAATTGGTTGCTGAACCCATTGCTAATTTTCTCCTTGCTGATTGCACCTCTGTACATGACTTACCTACCCTTCATCCATACCTACCCTTCTCATAATCCATAAGATCACAGAGCAGAGAACCCAGTCAAATAATTTTCACCTTGCTGATTGCACCTCTGTACATGACTTACATGTTCCTCGCACACTATTCATCCATACCTAGCCTTCTCAGCATCCATAAGATCACAGAGCGGAGAACCCAGTTAACGGCCCTCTCTAGTTCATTAAATGTCAGCGATAGAGGTTTTCTCCTGGTTTAGTACTTCTCCCAAGCACAAAACCAAACTGCATTTCACCAAAGTGGAATTCTCATCCTAATTGGTTAAGCTTATAATTCTTTTGGTAATCTTTATAACCTGTTCTAACAGTTTGATACACCTGTAATTACCTTTCTCTAAAGTATCACATTTACCTTTGTAATAGTTGATGATGATGCTGCTACACCAGTCGTTAGGCATGGTAACTTCCTAAAACAACCTGATTGATCATACTGGTGACTAACTTGTATCCAATTCTGCTACAGAATTTTCAGCCTCTCGATAGTAACTTCTGATGAATCATCTCTTATTGGTTTATCAACCATACTGCTATCAATTTGAATGGCTGGTCCCTAGACCTTTCTCCCTATACAACAGATATGATCTTCTCCTTTCCAAAGTTACAAGAAAAATGCTGACATTAAAAACAACCATCTATTATAGGTGTAGCTGTGTGATTAAGAAGTCAGCTTCTCAAGCATGTGGTTTTGGGTTCAATCTCACTGTGTGGCACCTTTGGCAAGTGTCTTCTACCACAGCTCCAAGCCAACCAAAGCCTTGTGAGTGGATTTGGTAGACAGAAAATGGAAGAAGCCCATCATGTTGTGTGTGTGTGTATACCCTTGTCTAGACATCACATGATTGTTGCAAATAAGCATTATCATCATATAAGTAAAGTTATTCATCTCCAGTCTTCCACAAAAACATGTCTGGTTATGGGCAAATGTTACCTTGCTTGGAAACAGGTGAAGGGTTGGCGACAGGAAGAGCGTGTGTCTGGAGAAAATATTCTCTAACAAATTCTGTCTGCTCCATGCACAGTTTAGCGGTGAGGGTGTTGAACTCATGAGTGTAAAATTGTGGTTTTGATCCCTGGACCAGGAGATGCGTCCTGGTCTTGAGCAAAACACTTCATTTCAAGTTGCTTCATCCACTCAGCTGATGAGAATGAGTAACCCTATGATGGACTGGTGTCTCATCCAGGATGGAGTATATATGTATTTCTTTATTGCCCACAGGGGGCTAAACATAGAGGGGACAAACAAGGACAGACAAAGGGATTAAGTCGATTACATCGACCCCAGTGCGTAACTGGTACTTATTTAATCGACCCTGAAGGGATGAGAAGCAAAGTCGACCACAGCGGAATTTGAACTCGGAACATAACAGCAGACAAAATACCACTAAGCATTTTGCTCAGTGTGCTAACCACTCTGCCAGCTCGCTGCCCTTTAGGATAGAATATATACACACCAGAAAAACCAGGGAAACTGGCTCTATGCTCCTTACAGAGTAATGTGGTGTAATCATGCAAGCTTGGGAAAATGAACATTGAAGGGTGTTGATCTGTGCTGCTTTTGTTGACATCTTGAAGGTGTTTCACCCTGTAAATAGGGAATGCTATGATTGGGTTCTCTCCATGGTTACTCAAGATTGGTCAGTTATTCCACATAGCCATGAATGAAATAAGCGGTCTTCTCTACCCTAGGGGAGTGAAACAGAGTTCTATGTTTACTCCCACCTTATTTCGCATCTTTGCTCTCATCCTGAAGCACACTTTTAGAACATTAACTTATGAGGTTTACTTTCATATGAGATCAGATGCAAAAATGCTCGAACCTCTCCTGATTGTGAGGGAAAAAATAACCCAAAATACACATAAAGCATGGCTGCATGGTAAGAAACTTGCAACCCTACCACTTGGTTTCTGGTTCAGTCCTACTGCACAGCATCTTCGACAAGTGTACTTGACTATAGCCCCAGACTAACCAAAGCCTTGCAAGTGGATTTGGGTAGGCAGAAACTGAAAGAAGCCTGTTAGAATGCTCAACCGGAATTTAAGAGGTTCATGGTTCAATTCTCTATAATGTCTTCCGGGTACTTTTTTTCCATCTTCTAAAGATATTTACCTGAATCTCCTAAGGATATTTATCTGAGTCTGCTATTCTGCATTCAAGATTTCCTTTATTTTCTGTAAAATACCAACTCACTCAGTGCTTTTACATTTGTTTACAAAAAATGTTCTCATGTTCCAAAAGCTCTTATTTAGCATAATAAAAGATAGTGTTTGTTGTCAGTGGTCACTAAGCATAGTAGTACGCAGCCTCAGCTAGAATTTGAGAGATACAAGATCTGATGTTCTGCCATGGCTTGCTGGCAACTTTTTCCCATCTTCTAGGGATATTTCCCTTATTTTCAAAGCTGTTTTCACAACTACTCTGTGTTCGAAATTTCCTTTATTTTCTGTGATATATATGTGTGTGTGTGTGTGCGCGTTTTCACGTTTGTCCCCCACATCACTTGCAAACTATGTTCCCGTAACTTAGCAGTTTGGCTTTAAGATACCAATACAAAGTACCGAGCATGAAAATAACCTGCAATCCAATGACTGACACAAGTAAAACGAGGTGAAAGTAGTACTTTGGTAGAGGCATGCTATTTGCAAACAATGTGTAGTTGTACCACAATCAGAGGAGTAAATCAGTAGGTGGGAGTTAGGGTTACAAGAGTATGGAGGGAGAGTGAGAGATGGCTATCAACATGGACGTGGGTGGAGGATGATGATAAGAATGATGGATGGATGTAAACTGAGATTAGCTCAGAGGAGGGGGGAATGGAATGTGGCTGCATAGAAATGATTTGTAGTTTACAGGTGAGGTTCTGATTTAACTGACTTACAGCAGGAGAATAATATGGTAGTAAGGAGAGAGATGAGGGGATAAGTAACAGGGACATGGGGAATAGAGGATAAATGGTGCCAGGGTGTTGGGAGCTTGTTTATGAGGGATGAGGTTTATGAGGGTACGAGGTTCAACAATGATAAAAATGATATTAAATAGGGGTGAGGATGGTTGATATTCTTTTGATGGTTTGAGTCATTTGACTGCGGCCATGCTGGGGCACCGCCTTTAGTCAAGCAAATCGACCCCAGGACTTATATATACTTTTTATGTTTAGTACATAGTCTCTTACTGAACTGCTAAGTTATAGAAACATAAAGAAACCAACACAGGTTACCAAGCAGAGGGGCAGGCAAACACACACACACATACAAACGCAGACATACACAATGGGCTTCTAGCCAATGCACCGAGACGGTTTTGGTTGGCCTGGGGCTATAATAAAAGATGCCACAGAGTAGAACTGAAACCAGAACTTTCTGGTTGGGAAGCAAACTTCTTGACCACGTAGTCACACCTACACCCATAAATCTGAGACACAAAAATAATGTTGAAAATAATTTTATCATTGATTTTGATTTTATTTTCAAAATAGTTTTTTTTTTTTTTTGTGCATGAAAAAAATATGCCTGTCTCTATATTTCCATGTTTCAGAGAATCTATTTAACTTAAATATTTTCTGATGATTTTTGCAGATGGAGATTTTAGTTTAAAACTGGTTCTGGATTTTATTCAGCGGCCATGGCCACTAGTACGTCATCAGTCTCCACTGACGCGACCAAAGATAAAAGTGCTAAAATACTCCATGGAATCCTTTCAAAACCATCGAAGGTGGTTTCTGTCTCGGGTAATTATTCTTCGCTTTTATTCACTGTATTTTCCTGCATACAATTCAACGTAGCACATAGCATTAAACCAGTTTTAAAACTGTGGTCCGTGGACAGCAAATACTTTTTATGGACAATTTGGTTTTATATATGTTTTTTAATCGAAATCTTTTAATTGACAATAAACCTATTTGTTAAATACTGTTAAATAAATAAATGTAAAAATATATGTTATTTTAAGGAAATATTTATGTATAAATTTCATAAGCATTTATAAGGGGGTCCCTAAGGTAAAGCCTGAAATATAAAGGGGTCCGCAAGTCAAAAAGTTTGAAAATCCCTGGCATAAACATATAAACATCATCACTATCATCCCTAATACTTTTGTATTTTACAATCAGTTTTTGCTCCTCCAATGTTGTTTTCTTAAATAAGTTCAGTGAAGGCGCATTGGCTTACTGTTTAGGGTTTTCAGCTTGCAATTGTAAGGTCAGGAGTTCAATTCTCGGCAACGCATTGTGTCCTTGAGCAAGACTCTTTCACATTGTTCCAGTCCACTTACTTGGCAAAAAAGGAGTTGTGCCTGTAATTCAAAGGGCCATCCTTGTCACATTCTGTGTTATGCTGAATCTCCTTGAAAACTACATTAAGGGTACACATGTCTGTGAAATGCTTGACCACTTACATGTTAATTTCACAAGCAGGCTGTTTCATTGATTGGATCGACCGGAACCAACAGAGTGCTACTTATATGAGCTGACCTACCATGTTTTACTGTCGATTTTGGTTTGAGAAATTTGATTTGTATGCCAGAAAATGCTGTATCCTATTTATTACACTCTCTTTTTCTATCCATCTGCTGCTCCTCATAAGCATTTAAAAAACCCCACCTACACTCCTTTTACTTGCCTCATATCTTGAGGGAGGGCCACCTGGACACTCATCACCACTATTTGTATCTATTTCTTTCCAACTCCAAATAGTTATTCTCTCCCTATCTTCCGAATGTGAGAGGACATGTAGTTCCTCTACAATAAGGACCTTTTCTCCCTCTCCATTTAACCCTTTAGTATTCAGTTCTACATTTGACGGATATTTGTCCTCATCTTGTTTTGTTGCTAACACAACGTTTCAGCTGATATACCCTCCAGTCTTCATCTGGTGTCTTGGGGACATTTCGCACCTGGGTTCTCATTCCTAAGGTATTTTTCGATATTGTTATTATTATTCAGGTCACTGCCTGGAATTGAACTCTTAACCACTACGCCATATGCCCATGGGCAATTATGGAGTGGATTTTAGGGCTTATAAATCTAATATTCGACTACCCTTATTTTGAGTGGGGGGGGCATATTTCGCCTTTGTATAAACCTACAAATATCTCCTTCAAGTAAAACCACCAATAGAAGATAATATGACCAAAGACTGTGTGTACTCCATCCCATGCAGCTGTGGTAGGTTATACACAAGCAAAACATGCACCCCCCTCCTCAAAATAAGGGTAGACGAACATCGCAAAGCTGTGACACGAGGAGATATTGATAAATTGGGTATAGCTGATCATGTATGGAAAAATGGAGACCACCTCCCCCTGTGGGATGAAGTTAAAATAATAGACAGAGAACACCACTGGAAAATACGAAAACTAACAGAAGCAGCACATATGCTAGGAGACAACAACCTCCTAAGCAGACCGAGTGCAGATATGAATAGCATATGGGAACCGGTATTAAGGAAGGATAAGAGAATATTAGATTCCGTGTTCGATTCCAGGCAGTGACCTTAATAATAATAATGATAATAAAATCGAAAAATACCTTAGGAATAAGAACCCAGGTGCGAAATTTCCCCAAGACACCAGATGAAAGCTGGAGGGTATATCAGCTGAAATGTATTAACAACAAACAAGATGAGGACAAATATCTGTCAAATGTAAATAATTATTTTATAGCTTCGAGATTTCAATGACATAACCACTTATCTTTAGAATGACATTGTAGGGTTGGTGTGAGAGGCCAGATCTGACCAGTTTGAACATAGAACAGGTAGAATATTTGGGCTTCATATGACCAGTTTAAATACTAAAGCATTAAGCTCTCATCCCCTTGAATAAAGCTGACCCCCCTCCTCCATCAGGGTTTGTCGTCTTCCAAGCTGTATAGCAACCTCACTTTTGTGATACAAAAGAAGCACCTAGTACAAGCTGTAAAGTGGTTGGTATTTGGGAGGACATCCCCCCACTGTAGAAACCATACTGAAGCAGTCACTCAAGCACAGTGCTGTCCTCGGAACTAATGGATCATGTCAAACCATCGAACCCCTGCCAGGATGGAACGTTGGCATTTACTGAGAAGGCTGATGATATTTTATATATTAACTCAGCTTGCTCTTTTCATTTTGCTTCTCATCCTCTCTTCACCACACAACCCCATCACTTTTCACTTTCTTTCATTTTCCTTTTAATAGGCACAGCAGTTAAAACGTTTGCTTCCCAACCACATGGCTTCGGGTTCAGTCCTTGGTAAATGTCTTCTACTATAGCCTCAGGTTGACCAGAGCCTTGTGAGGTGATCTGGTAAATGAAAACTGTAAGAAGCCTGTTATGTAAATTTGTGTGGGTTTTGACATCGCATCATAGCTGTAAGTGAGCGTCACATCTTGCAGGTTATGTCATTCACTTCCAAATTCTGTGTAAGCATACCTGGCCATAGGGAAATATTATTTAACCTATGCTGTAGGTACATAAACAGGGCAAATTTAGCTACGAGATGGTATCAAAAAGTTCCCGGACTAGTTATATTTAATAAAAAATAAACTTATTTCCCTAAGTGTTAACATCATCTCCTTCGAAATAGTCACCTTGCACAGAAATACACTAGTCACAGCATTCCTACCACTTTTGGAATCTGGCCTGGAAGTTGTTTTCCGTAAGCAGGTCTAGGACCTTCTGTGATTTGCTCTGGATCTCAATATCATCATCATCATTTAACGTCCACTGTCCATGCTGGCATGGGTTGGACGATTTGACTGGGGACTGGCGAAGCGGATGGCTACATCAGACTCCAATCTGACCTGGCAGAGTTTCTACAGCTGGATGCCCTTCCTAATGCCAACCAGTCCGAGAGTGTAGTGGGTGCTTTTTACGTACCACCGGCATGAGGGCCAGTCCGCTGGTACTAGCAATGGCCATGCTCAAATGGTGTTTTTTACATGCCACCTGCACAGGAGTCAGCCAATGTTTTGTTCACATGCCACCGGCACAAGTGCCAGTAAGGCGAAGCTGGAAACGATTGCACTCAAATGATGCTTTTTACGTGCCACCGGCACGGGAGCGAGACCGCTGCTCTGGCAATGGTGTTAAAATGGCAACGTTTGAGCTGCATTTTCATCTTGGGGAAGAGGCGGAAGTCTGCAAGGGCCAAATCTGGTGAATAGTGTGGGTGCTGAAGTGATATCGTGTTGTTTTTGGTGAGAAACTCATGAGTGAGTACACCTCAGTGGCAGGGTGCATTGTTGTCATGGTGAATCTAATTCTTAGCATTCCACAGATCTGGTCCCTTTTGCTGAATCTTCTTCCTCAAATGCTTCAAAATGTCATAGTAGAACTCTCAGTTGAGTGTCTGCTCCTGGGGGACAAATTCCTGATGCACAATGCTACATTTCCTGGGAAGACACTCATGACAAGTCTTCCAGATTGTTCATCATCTTCCAGGGATGTTTTCCTCCTTTTGAAGTAAGTTCTGAATTAAAATCTTCCACCAAACCTTAGTCACAATTTATGTTCCTAACACTAGCTTAATGATAACTAAGTTATTTTACTAAATTCTGTTACATTTAAAATTAATTGAAAGAAACACAGAGCATCTCAAGATAAATACAATAACGAAAGGGTTAAAATATATAATAGAGAAACAATTCTTAACCATTTCGATACCAAACCGGCTGAAACCACCTCTGGCTCTGTCATACAAATGTCTTGTTTTCATAAGTTTTGAATTAAAATCTTCCACTAAACCTTAGTCACAATTTAGGTTCTTAACACTAGCTTAATGATAACTAAGATTTTTTTTTTTTATTTTGACATAGTAAGCATATGAATGCTTGACTATAAAATTAAAGATAAAACTTCATACTGTCTCATGTGAAAATCATTGTTGAAACCGAAAACTTCTTTTAACTTCCATTACTATTTTGCATTTAAAATTATTTCAAGGGCATCATGCATTCATGGGGGAAAAAATTAATCTAACAGTGAATCATATGATTTTCATAGATTTATAAAGGAGTTACAAAGTGGGTATAATAACCTCTTGGATTTCATGAACTTTTAAGTGAATCCCTTAGCCTTATATTGTCTTTACTGTATTATGGTTACAATAGACAATCGTTTGCACACTCAGGTAAACTTTGTCTCACTGTGTGATATTGCTTGATAACAACTGGGAATATGTCGTCACAACTGCAAATGTCACCTTATTACCTCCCTTGACTATAACTTTCCGCCATGTTTGTTACTTAAAACTGTTCAAAAATTTGTTTTACTCTGTGTCTTTCTTACATCTTACACAAATCTGACACGACAGGAATTATATCTACTTGTGTGTGACCCATTGTCTTATGGTAGATTAAAATAAATATTAGTTTTTAGCTATTTTTAGTTCTTACATTAAATACAACAAACCACAGACATGAAATTTTGACACTGTTTGTGTATACAGACATTGTTTAATGAATTTTAACATTTTCATTATTGGAATGCCTGTGAGATTCTCTTGCATAAGTTCTTCATTCATTACAAACTTTTCAGTAATAACAGTTAATTTTTGAATGGCTGTAAGAAAATAATCATTCAAGTATTTTCTTCTGAAATAATTGAATAAAGAAAACTAAAGTGGACAGTGTCTGAAAGTTGTCTAGGTTACTTGTGTATTGGGTGAGAGATTGATGTGAAAACAACGATAGATAGATAGATAGATAGATGACTTTTCTTATTATAAAAAAAGTAACTTATTACAATTTAACAGAGCAAAAGGAATATTTATTCATGAGTTTTCTTAAGAGTAACAAGCTTACTTTTAAAAGAAGAAATTTTCTGTTATCGAAAGTGATAGCCTATGGACTGTGTGGAGAACTATACGTGCATGTGTTTCTGTACATTTATAGAGAGGTCAGGGGAAGTGCATTGGGTGAGAGTTCAAGGTAAAAAACAGTTACAATATTACCACTGCATCTCTGCTTATCTTTATGAAATTACACATCCTTTGGAGGAAAGTGTATGGACAGTACAAATGAGGCAGTACAAACAGATTCTAAAAATTATAATGCTGATCGATCTTCAACATCATTGACATTATAACTTATGTCTTTTATTTATATTTTATTATGGTGGCTGTTATTGTGGAGGGACATGGCTTAGTGGTTAGGGTATTGAGCTCATGATTGTAAGATTGTGGTTTCAATTCCTGGACTAGGCAATGCATTGTGTTCTTGAACAAAACACTTCATTTTACATTGCTCCAGTCCTCTCAACTGGCTAAAATAAGTAATCCTGCAACAGACTGGAATCCTGTCCAGATGGGGGATGTATATGCCACAGAAACTGAGAAGCCTATGAGTCTATACAACTCCGGAAGTTTTTGTTTTTTTTTATTGTTTAGCTCATGGTCAGTTCTGATTGAGCAGTCCTATTGTCAACAGCTTTCAAACCGGCTTCTTTTAAGGCATAGTATATGTAGGATTATATTATACAATGTGTCTTCCGTTCCTTATGAAGGTACTGTCTGGTTTGTAAGAAACTTACTTATTTCTACAAGGTCGAGGGACTGCATAGTGATTCCCTCTGGACCACTGCCATCATTATCTTCACATCCACTTTTCCTTGACAATGATGCTGCTCTGCCAGTCTTTGAGTTTGACACTTTCCTGAACTAACCTGTACTTTTCTCCACCGGAGACTTTAAATATCTCAGCAACTATTCTTCATGGATCAAGTGCCTTTTCTCTCCTCGTATCCTTAATCCCTCCATCTACCACACTGCTGTCGACTTGAATGGCTGGTCCTTCTATTGGGTCTACATGAACTACTCCCCCCCCCCTCAGACATTCTCCACATTCTAGACCCTCTTGTAATAACACATCCATGCCTCATTCTTACTAGTATCAGTAAGAGCAAGTGCTGTTTTACTTGTTTCACTCATTGGACTCTGGTACCACCTGCTAAGTTACAGGAGCATAAGCAAACCCATAACAGTTGTCAAGCAGTAGTGGTAGAGACACACACGCACGCATATATATGGTAGGTTTCCATACAGTTTCCATCTACCAAATACATTCACAAGGCATTGGCCAACCCAGGGCTATAGTAGAAAACAGTTTCCCTTAGTGCTATACAGTGGGACTGAACCTGAAACCACGTGGTTGGAATGCAAACTTCTTGACCACACAGCTATGCTGGCATCTTTCATTAGATTCATTAAATTACTGGATCTGATTCAAATGAATGCATATTTCTATCACAAAAATTTACTTTGAATTTAAAAAGGACCTTATTTAAATTAATATTCATTTTAGCCATCTGTGTATCATATCGGATGTATATACATGTTTGATAGGCTACTTAATGCAACGTTTGTCCTGAGATAACATCTGTTATGGATGTACTTTGTTAAAAACACAAATATCAGAGGGAGATGAAAATTCACTCCAGCAGAAGCCAGCAAATGTGCCAGGTGCATTTTGGCCTTTTTGGATACTTTAAATGGCATATACTCACAGCCAGCTTCATGGTTGAACTAGAATTTGTTGTTTCTAATATTGGAACAATTGAATAAAACATTCATTCACTGATGTTGCAAACTGCTACTAGCTGAATGAAAATCCAGTATATGCAATTGGGGCAGAATTTGATTAAAATGGCCATCTGTGTATCATATCTAATGTATACACAGTCGACGGGCCAGTTACTGCAGTATTTGTCCTGCGACATCTCTTACAGACTTGCCATGTTGCTCGGATGAATCTTTTGTTTCTCTCTCTGATATTTGTTGTGTTTTAACACAGTGAGTGCATAAGAGATTTTATCCTTGGGTTTATTGGATCCTGTCAGGCTGTCCAACCCATGCCAGCATGGAAGACTGACATTAAATGAGGATGATGAGATGATGATGATATATACGTACATACATATATATATTTATATATACACACACTCACCATCCTCGCATACACACACGCACATGCAAATCCTAGTTCAGCCAGGTCACTGTTATTATCTCCCTTCCGCTCTACCTCTTTCTTTTGGTCATTTCATCATGTTGAATTGTTAATCGCTACACATTTTTTTACCTCTCAGACCTTTCTGTCGAAGAGCAAAGGCTCAAAACATCAAAGACTTTTCCATTCTTCTCAAGCTTTAAAGTGATACACCTGCTTGTTGTTCCCTCACCTGTCTTCATCTTTTGTTTTCTGTAAATTTGACCTATATATGTCTATCAACCTGTGTGTGTATATATATATATATATATATATATATATATATATATAATGTTACATTACAAGCATAGGGTTACGGTTAGGGTAACGTGGTTGGCGTCTGGAAGGGCAGCCAGCTGTAAAAATCATGCCGAAACTAACCTTGTCTGTGCTAGCGCCACGTAAAAAGCACTGAGTCCACTCTGCAGAGTGGTTAGTGTTAGGGAGGGGCATCCAGCCATAAAATCTCTGCCAAAACAGACACAGTGGCCTAGGGTTGATTTTCTACCTGGCCAGCTTCTGTCAACCGTCCTACCCATGCATACATGGAAGATGGATGTTAAACGATGATGATGAATGCTGTATATGCAATTGAGGCAATATTAAATTAAAATAACTATCTATATATCATACTCAATGTATACACACTGTTGAAAGACCAATTACTGCACTTATGGACATGCAGTGTTAAAAACACAATAAGATAGGGATATGAAAAGTCACACAAACAATTGCCAGCAAGAACACCAGATGCATTTTCGCTCTTTTGAGCCATTCCAATTGCTCATACTTGCAGCCAGTCACATGTCTGGATGAAAATTCATCGCCTCTGATTTTACTTTTCATCCATTTTTCAATCTAGAATTCTCCTGGAAATGACTGCATCCTTCTTTTAGAAAAATTAGTTTTGAACTTTAATGAAAAAGAATGTTATTTAATGACTTTAAACCGACCATATCTGGCCCAAATATTCTACTTGTTTTATGTTCAAACTGACCAGATCTGGCTGCTCAAACCTACCCTACAATGTCATTCTAAAAATAAACAATCACAGGAGTGGCTGTGTGGAAAGTAGCTTGCTTCCCAACCACATGGTTCCAGGTTCAGTCCCACTGCATGGAACCTTGGGCAAATGTCTTCTACTATAGCCATGGGCCAACCAAAGCCTTGTGAGTGAATTTGGTAGATGGAAATTGAAAGAAGCCCATCGTATATGTATATGTTTGTCTCCCACCACCACCACCATCACTTGACAACTGATGTTAGTGCATTTACATTCCCGTAACTTAGCGGTTCGGCAAAAGAAACTGATAGAATAAGTACTAGGCTTCCAAAGAATATGTCCTGGGATCGATTTGCTCGACTAAAGGCGGTGCTCCAGCATGACCACAGTCAAATGACTGAAACAAGTAAAAGAATAAAAGAATATTGGGTTGGTGCATAATTATTGCAGCTTTTATTCACCAAAAGCAATAGCAGCATTTAATAAAAACATCTTTAAATGATTATCCCGGAGCATATTCACCATCTACTTCAATTACTGTTTCCCATTTGCTTGGCAGACGGTCAGACCGTCATTTAAAGATGTTTTTGTTAAATATTATTATTGCTTTTGTTGGATAAAATTTATTGCAAAAAATCCACAATAATTATGCACCAACCCAATATAAAACATTTAATAAACTATGCTGTATGTTATACTTGCATAATGAAATATGGTGTGCTTACAAATCATTAGTATGACCATATGACTACTCCACCAACTGTAGCGCCTATGGCTCCTGTTAAGGCTCAGCTTGTGTGTGAAATATGTTTGATAAGTCAAATTGGTATATCCAATAATGGTATATCCAATAATAGTCGAAAGCTCTGCATACCGGAAGCCAGCAAGTGTCTCCTGATGACCCCATACACTTGCTGGCTTCTGGTATGCGGAGATTTCGACTGGTAACACTTGCATGTGCAAGTTGTTTGCAAAACGTTGAAGTGGCTGTTTAAGTAATGAGTTCATGGATGGTTAATGAGTTGGATGGATGCTGATGAAGGATGCTGAAGAATTTGTGCAATATGGCATATACACCAATTACCCATTTTTCATCTTTGATCTCATTATTGCTTACATTAGGGGTACATGGATACAAAATGTTGTAATAAAATCAATGCTGGTTACAATTTCTATCGAAATCTGTAGAGACAAGTCTAACAAGTGAATGTTATTTAACTTTATATTTATTTTACTTTTTTACTTTTACTTCAATCTAGATGTTTCCTCTGAAAATGCAGACAAGAAAAGAGGACTTCGAAGAAAATTGGAGAGAAACGTGAATTCAGTTTATGCCAAGCGGTCGCTGTCGGATGCGAAACAAGAAAGTGTTACAAAGAAATTCAAGAAAACCAAAAGAGACAAATCTTATAGTTCCCAAACCTCAAAGAACACACCTTCCCGCAGTACTTCAACATCCACCAGGAGGCTCTCATCTGAGAGGAGGAATTCTGACAGACAACATTGGTTGGGTACCAGAGTCACAGAGAACAACAAAACCGGCAAAATGCCACCATTGTCCACAGAGAATAAACAAGAGAAATCTAATGATGACGAAAAGTTCTACTATTATTTTGAGACACAATCAAGTCATATCATAGAAGAGAAAGGTACCAAATTATATGGATGTGAGGTGTGCAAAGGTGTTTACCGTTATGCTTTCAGTCTGAAGCGCCATTTTCTTCGGAACCATATAAACGTTAAGTATTTATCGGAGGCTGACATTTCAAACTGCATGATCAATGTTGCCCAGCAAGACTTGATTGCTAAACGTCATGCATCAGGCAAGCGCCTGAAGAGCAATTGTGCTGCAGCTGGTAGCCCTCGCGTCTCGATGCAGGCTAACTTTGTATCAAAAAGTGTGAGTCAATCAGAATTGTATCGCTGTAGTCTTTGCAGCGAACTCTTCGACTATAAAGAAGATCTTGTAGAACACACGCATAACCATATGACTGCTCCACCAACTGTAGCGCCTATGGCTCCTGTTAAGGCTCAGCTTGCGTGTGAAATTTGTGGTATGAAGTTCACCTACAAACAGAACTTGATACGGCACCAGGCTGTCCATTCTGGTAAGTTTTATTCATTTGTTCATTTGTGTGTGTGTGAGAGGGAGAGAGTGTATGTGTGTGTGTATATAGTTGAATCACTACCAGAACTAGAGAAGTTACAGGTATGGAAGCAAGGTCTAGAATTGAGGGGCCTTAGAGTTAACCTAGCAAAAACCAAAGTCTTAGTAAGTAGGAAGGCAGACAAATCACAAGTCCCTTCAGGTAGATGACCCTGTTTGATTTGTAGAAAAGGCGTAGGTAGAAACTCCATAAGATGTACCCAGTGTAAGCTTTGGACACATAAGGGGCACAGCAATATCAGAGGAAGGTTAACAGGAAGAATAGCTTTTGTGTGTGGAAGATGCACAGGAGCAATAAACACTGAAAATGTGCAGAGAATAGACTCCATCATATGGGGTGGGGGTAAGCTAGAAGTATTATAAAGCTTCTGTTATCTAGGTGACCAAGTTAGTAGCGGAAGGGGATACTTCAAGAGCATAGCTGTGAGAATAAGATTACGCTCGGCAAAGTTCAGAGAACTCCTTCCTCTGCTGGCAACAAAGGGCATCTCTTTCAGAGTGAAAAGTAGATTGTATGATGCCTGTGTGCAAACGGCTATGCTACACAGCAGTGAAACATGGGCTGTGACATCCAAGGACATGTATAGGCTTGAAAGAAATGAAGCCAGTATGATTCACTGGATGTGCAATGTCAGTGTGCATGTTCGATAGAGTGTAAGCATCTTGAGAGAAAAGTTGGGCATAAGAGGCATCAAATGTGGTGTGCAAAAGAGATGATTGCACTGGTATGGTCATGTGATGCATATGGATGTGGATAACTGTGTAATGAAGTTCCAGTCTCTAACTGTTGAGGGAACCCAGAAAGACATGGGATGAGGTGGTGACGCATGATCTTCAAACTTTGGACCTCACAGAGGCAATGACTAGTAACCAAAACTTTTGGCAATATGCTATGCTTGAGAAGACCTGTCATGCCAAGTGAAATTTTGGTCATGGCTAATGCTGATGTCACATAAATGGCACCCATGCCAGTGGCACATAGAATGCACCTTTCAAGCGTTGAGCTTCACGGAATCAAAGTGGCCGATACTGGTGGCACATGGAACTTTTCATGTGCCACCAGCATCAGCCACTTTCAACTGCTGGGCCTCATGGAGGCAATGACCAAAACCTTTGGCATTGTGTCATGCGTGAGAAGACCCATCAAGCCAAGTAAAATTGCAGTCATGGCAGATATCAGCATCACACAAATGGCACCTGTGCCAATGGAACGTAAAAGCACCCATTACACTCTTGGATTGGTTGGCACTAGGAAGGGCATTCAGCCATAGAAACTATGCCAAATCAGACTGGAGTTTGGTGCAGCCTACCAGATTACCAGCCCTGGTTAAACTGTCCGACCCATGCCAAGATGGACAACAGATGCTAAATGATGATGATAATGAAATATATATAAACATACTTTTCTATTAGCAATTATCAATAATGGAACAAAGTCGTGAGGATTTTTGGTTGATATCTGATGAGAAATAAGCATGTCCATGTCTTTTGAGTGTTTTACCTATCTTCTGTATGCCCCTTTGTTGTCTTTTCACGCAAATTTTTTACTCATTATCATCATCATCGTAATCATGATCATTTAACATACGTTTTCCATACTGGCATGGATTGGACGGTTTGACAGGAGCTGGCCAGCCAGCTGAAGAGCTGTCCAGGCTCCATGTCTGTTTTGGCATGGTTTCTATGGCTGTGTGCCCTTAATGCCAACCATTTTGCAGAATGTACTGGGTGCTTTGACACAGCACCGAAACAGGTGTGTTTACATGGTACCAGCACCCATGTGCCTGCAAGATTAGGAATGCTTAGCTGGAGAGGGATGTCGGGGACATGCCTGTATGCAAGGACAACATCAATTATACTTAGCTTGATGTGTCCTTTCAAGCACATCAAACTGCCAGAATTCTCAGTCTCTTGTCATCCCTTCTGTGAGGCCCAATGTCTGAAGATCTTTTCTTCTCACCACTTCATCCCACATCTTCCTAGGTCTACCCCTTCCACACGTTCCCTCCACAATTAGAGATCGGCACCTCTTGATGCAACTATCATTATTCATATGCATCGCATGACCCTACCACTGCAGTCTTCTCTCTTGCACACATCTGATGCTTTCTCTCAAATCACTCGCACTCTGTCATACAGTCACACTGACATGACCCATCCACTGGAGCATGCTGGTTATATATAAACACACACACATATAGGTGGTGCACGTGTGGCTGTGTGGTAAGAAGCTTGTTCCCCAATCACATGGCTCCAGGTTCAGTCCCACTGCATGGCATTTTTGGCAAATGTCTTATACTATAGCCTCTGGAAGACCAAAGCCATGTGAGTTGATTTGTTAGGCGGAAACTGAAAGAAGCCTGTGTGTATATGTATGTATATATAT
>NC_069006.1:4443278-4444069 GCF_001194135.2 Octopus bimaculoides
TATATAATATATAATATAAAAAAAGATGGATGGTACAATGAAATGAAGTATTGAATGTCTTATTGAATATATGGAATATGTCTTATTGAATATATGAAATATTGAGTGTTCAATATAAAGGATTAAATATATAAATATATAAAGGCGAATACGTATTTTCTATACCTTGTGGTATTTCATCATGGCCAGTATGACAGACTGTAACAGACTATATCCCACATAAATTTTACAAGAATATAAATAAAAAACATAAAAAACAGACAGAGTTGGAACTCTTTTAAACAAAATAATATATTCCTCTATACACGATCATACAAAACCCTTTTTTTTGTATTTATTTTTACTCACACACACACACACATATATATATATATATATACAGGGTACAATGGGTAAATTGTTGCCATTTTATATTTTTTTACTTTGCACATGTGCATTGTCTTTGATTTTGGGAACTACACAGTATAGTAGGGTCAGTTGGGCACTGTCTGCGAGAAAAACAGCACCATGATGCAATTCACCCTGCCAGAAATTTGGAATCAACATGCTGTACTGCTTGGCATTCATGCAGGAAGCTCCAATATGAACATTTAAAAGTGTTTGGGTGTCAATCTGAGGACATGTTCTGAGAGTGATAAAAATCAAACACCCAGTCAACATCATGGTGTTGGGAGTGATCACTAGTGATGGCGATGTTATGCCTCCATTCATCTTACCACATGGACTCAGACTCAACACGGAGACCTACATCAAGTGCCCGGAGGAGGTAGTGCTGCCCTGGGTCAAGAGAG
>NC_069006.1:4444382-4457671 GCF_001194135.2 Octopus bimaculoides
GGAGAACCCAGGAATGGCTATCAGACAATTTCTGCGACCACATCACCCCTAACATCTGGCCACCCAACTCCCCAGACTGCAACCCCCTTGATTATTATGTGTGGGGCACAGTTGAGCGAGAAACAAACAAAACTCCTTGTAACAGCAAAGATGAACTGGAGGCAAGGATTATGGCAGCATTCGCCAACTTAAACAAGGAGACCGTCCTGAAGAGTTGCAGGAGATTCCGAAGTCGTCTGGAGGCCGTTGTTGAAGCGAACGGCGATTTTGTTGAATAAATTTACTCTTTATTATCAAAAGATATTTTAATGTAATTTTGGTATCCATCGCATCCTGTATGCACACACACACACGGACACACACATTCACTCTTATATAATTTTTATGTATATTATTTTTTTCCCTATTTTTTAAATTATTTTTTCTCTCTCTTCCTAATTTCAGGAAACTTGCCCTTCCAGTGTGAGTACTGTCAGCGGTCGTTTCCGACTCTAATCAGCAAGAAACAACACATTCGCATCCATGTACACAACAAGAACAAGAATAAGGTTGTCAGCACAAGTAACAACAACAACAGCAACAACAAGAACAAGACCAGTAAGAACAACAGCACCCCTGTCCCCGCGTCCAGTACTACCACTACTACTATTTCTGTTACCACTGTTAATACCACCACCCTTACAAACACTGCTACTGTCACTACAGCTGCTACTACTATATCTACATCTACTACAACTACTACTCCCTGTAGCAGCACCACCACCGCTGCCAGCATCACCACTACGAAATCCACCAGCAGTAATCAGGCCAAAGCTTCATCAAGCGACTGTGGCAGCAGCACTAACGACGACAACAACAACAACAGCAGCAGTGACATGGCCACCACCATCAACAGCAGTAGTAACAATAACAACAGTAGCAGTAGTGGTGGTGGTGGTAGTAGTAGTAGTAGTAGTAGTAGTAATAGTAGTAGCAGTAATGGTAGTAGTTCTGGTCACAGTAGTAAATCAGCGTCTGTCCAATCTACATCTAGAACCACTACGAAAGCAGAACCGGAATCGGTAGATGATCTCCAGTGTAAAATCTGTGGCAAAGTTTTCTCTTGCTCATCATTCCTCATGAAACACATTGTATGTATGCACAACGGTGCTATGAAGCGCAAAGCAAATCAGAACCGAAAAGCAGCGAACAATCAAAAAGAATCTACTTCACAAACCATAAAACAAGAGCCTGGAACGGAAAGCCAGGTTAACCCTTCCAAAGAAAATATAACTGTAAAACCCTCGAAGCAGACCTCAAAAAAGAAGTGTAAATTCAAATACATCTGTACTGTTTGTAAACGCAAGTTCAGGTCATATGTCCAGATGTGCAAACATAGACGTTCTGCTCATTCTAAGGTTAATGTCAGTGATAACAATCCTGCGTATTACGACATAGAACAAACTGATTTTGAAAATGAGTTGCTTCCAGGTGACTTTGAGGCTCCGTACCTTGAACCAAAGGATGTCGCCGAAAACGTCGCGCGGAATCTTTGTTGTTATATCGATGGTCGTGTCGATTCCTTCTCTGATTTTAGTAAATATGTAAAAGTCAAAGATTACACATCTTTGTTAGAACATGATCCAGAATATTTAAAACAAGAGTCTGATGCTATTTGGTCTGAATATAATTTCCCTTCCTCTTTCAAGACTGAAAATGAAATTTGCATATGTACAAAAAGTGAAGAATCGCCTTCTCTAAAGCATTTAAATTCTCAGGAATGTTCTCCAAAAACCTCAGTGAAAAATCAGAACGAATCAAGTTGTCAGTTGGATTCTCATTCTTCAAATGATCCGGAGGTTGATTCAAAACTGATGGACGATAGCTCACCCTGTGATCAACAAACATTGACTTTAGCTACTCCTACCACATCAATACCTGTTACAAATGTCGTTAAGAATCACTTCTTGTCCCATTGTGGCCTTGATCTTGTGGATAATGCACCTAGTTTGCATCCAGCAAATGAGGGGACAGCAAATACTGAGAATATCTGTGATAATTCTATCTACCCTCCTCTTTCTTCAGCCTCAGTTCCATGTCTTGATTCTAGTTGTAAGCCAGCAGTTTGTTCAGGATTTCTAGCAACAAGTGATGCTTCCCTGAACCCGAAACCAGTAATTACTACATCTGTTCCCACATTGAGTCCTCCCACGTTTTCTTATTCTTCTGCACAACCAGAACCATCACTTTCAAAAGAAGATACAGAAAAACAAACCATTTCACCAGGAGACTCTTCTAATGATGGCAGCAATAATAACTATGCTAGTGTACAAGAAACACAAGAGTTTGTTTCAGATTCGGTTCCAAAACAGGTTCAATTTCAAAGTGCCTCTGTAGTACATAAGTATCCTACATGTCCCAAAACATTGTGCCATACTGCTTCCTCAAAGCAAGATGTTACAAATCCAGACTCATTGAAAACATGTGGTGCAAATTGTAATGAAATCTATGCAACTGTTGTGCCAAAAGTTGAGGGTCCTTGTCTTCAGTCAACCTCAAAGAACGATGACAAGAAGCCAAATGGATTACAACAGCAATCTTGTTTGCATAATTGCAGCCAGTCTTCCACCCTGCTTAAGAATTCTGAAGTGGGTAAGGTTTCCACAGTGACGCCAACCTTTGACAGTGAATCAACCAAAGTTAACCGAGTCCTTAAATGTGGCCAGAAAGATGTCCTTTTTAGTGGACCACACATGATGACTGCCCACATTCACGAGAGAGGTCATTTGGTTTTGGAGTTTGGTAACGAAAATGAAATATCATCAAAAATTAAAAACAGTTCCAATGTCCGTCATGAAGAGCCACAGAAAGCATTTTCTTTGAAATCTTCGAGTTCTGTTAAAAAATCCAAAAAGAACCAAAATCTTTTAGATTTCAGTATCCAGCATATTGTTAAGAGTCGTGTTGAAGATTATAAGAAGTTTATGTTAGAAAATCATATGTGGCCTATTGAAGTTAGCAGTGCCAGCCAAGTAGAAAATGGTGAAAACAAAGATTCTAACTTTATTAATTATCCCCAATATGACATTCCTACTAGATTAGAGAAAGTAATTGACAAAAACTACAGTGATTCCGAAAAAATTTCCACCTTTATTAAAAGTGGTCTTCTGCCTTGTGAAAACTTGAAGGACTTAGAGAATTGTTTCCGTGGCGCCTGCTTTCAGAGCTGGAACTGTGAAGTACTCGATTACGATAAGATTGCTTTTGGTAAGCAAGGAATTGTTAATTTGATCTGTTCAGTGTGCCACAAACATTTTTTAGATTTGGATTCTTTGCTGCGACACCAACTGCATCGGCATCCCAGTATTGAGTGCAACTTTCTGGAAGTAGAACTTGGCCAGAGCATAGTCGCCTTGCACTACCCAACTCCTACCATCAAAGGCGTCCTTTGTTCTCCAAATATTGACCTTAGTGCCTCCAAAACCTTAGAGACCTACAAATGCTCCAAATGTCGAAATCTGTTTCCGACTGTCTCTCGTCTCCATTCGCATATAATACGATGTGCTTCTAATCTGGACAATATGCTTACTACCAGTAATTCTAAAATGGGCAAAAGGAAGTACAAGAAGCGCTTAAAGAAACGGCTCCGCGATGTGTTGAATGGTTCCAATACTTTTAAATTCCGATTGAAAGACTTTGCTGGATATGATCCGACTATTTTCCGAGAAAATCATACAACCCGAAGGAAGTTGGCCGACTGCGAGAACAGTAAGGTCACTTATATTGATGATGACCATGACAAAAACCGTAAACGTCGTGGCCATGACTTGTCTTATGATCCTAAAAATCATGTTAGGCGAAGAGAATCAGTTGAGGTAATTGAAACACATCAGTGCCGGGGTTGTAGCATAAAGTTCAAGTCTCTGCCCTCACTTGAGAGACATGCCCCCAATTGTTCACATAAGGACAAACTTCAAAACCTCAAAGTACTCGAAGGTACTGCCCCTACACCACCAGTAAAATCAAAACCCCAACATAGATGTCACTACTGCAGCAAGCAGTTCACTTATCCTAAAAGCCTTTGTAATCATTATGTAAATTTATGTTCAGCTCGGAACCAACAAGAGAAATCTGGGACTCTTTCTGTGGAGGATCTTCAGAAAGAAGCAGCCGTTGCAAGATTGGTACAGCAAGAGGAAAAAGAGAAAGTGTCAGAGGTTCAAATTCCTGCTGAGAATAAGCCAGATGAAACAGAACAAAGCCCTAATTGTAAAGGTGTGAAAAGGAAATTGTCCAAGAATAATTTTTCTTGGACTTCAATAAAGAAGAAAAAGAATGAAAACTCCGAAAAGGCAAGTAGTGATGTTGAAAATGAAGATGAGGAGGAAGAAGAAGAAGATGAAGAAGAAGAAGAAGAAGAAGAAGAAGAGGAGGAGTTGGAGGAAGGAGAGGATGCCCTTGAATATGATAATGATGATGCTTCAGAAGAGAAGGAGGATTGGTTGGCATTTAAGGGTGAAGTCAAAGAGGAGACTCAATCTTCATTGCATCATGACGATGAGGTTCCTGAAGGCAATGTTTGCAGAACGAAAGCTAAGTCTTCTGATGCTTGCCTAGAAGAACTCTTAGTAGAGAAGAAACCGTTGTTACATTCAAAAACCGTTGAAGAAAGTTCACAAAATGCTCTCAGCAAACAATTGCGGAATTCAAATGTTGTAGAGAAACCATGCAATGTTACAAACAGTGAAATAAAATTGTCAACAAATAACATAGCCTGTAAAACTGAGACGTCTTATGAGCACCAAGGTGCTTACAAGAATATCTTGGAATCCGAACTGTATAAACAACTGACTAAACAAACTATGTTTGTCAGTGCTGCAGACAGTTCAAATGCAAACGTTAAGCAGGAACCGAGGGACGTGGAATTAGCAGAAGCTTCAGTGACCGACGCCCAACCTTCTGTGTTTGAAGACCAATTGAATGAAGAGACTTCAAAATCAGAAACTCAACTTGATGATGGAATCAATAGTCAGGCTTCAACAGTTGATATTGCAATTGAAAGATCAGAAGTTGTTCAAGAAATCCAAACAAGTGCAATTTGTGATCAGGAAGAGGTGAAACCGAATTCTTTAGTGGTGCAGCTACCTGTTGAAATAGCTAATAAAACATCAGAAGATGGCCAAGATGTAAAATTACCAGAAAATGACACAGGAGACACAGACAATCAGCATCATTCTCTGCCTGAAGAATCTCCAGAAGAAGCAGACAAGGAATTCGGTGATGAAAGCAGCAGAGCTACACAGTGTCATGTTAGTGATTCACTTCCCAAAGACACGTCAGCTGAAGTACCACAAATAACATCAGAAAGTCCTCTTACAGATGATGCTGGTACTTCCGATGCATCTTATGTTTTAATGCCAAGCGAGTTTCTTTCTGGACAGCCCACGGTTAGAAATAATGGAGAAACAGTATCTTTATCTGGCAGCACCAATGTTGTAGCAGCAGAAAGAAATACAAGCAGTGTAAACGCCGAGGCTGAAGGTACCAAAGAAGCGGCAGATGTTCCTCTCTTACAGTTCTGTACTGATGGTTCTACAGTGGTTTTGTGGCCGGTTGGGATGGGAGGACTACCAAGCGGATTTAAGCCAGTTGTTGATAGAACATTAGGTATGACCATCCCTGAACTTCAGTTGAACCTCACAAACAGCAGTGACTCGGTTAGTTCAACATCAGTTTGTGAGAAAACAGCTACTGACAACAGTGTCTCTTCTGATATTGAGCCACTGCCCAAAGAAGTAGAAAGTCCAGCTACAGCAAATGAGTCTAATCTAAGTTTGGTTATTGATGACGGGGCTAAAATGCAGGACAGTGGTACAGAGAGACCGAGTGAAACAGTTAAATACCTTCTGACTCACCCAGCAGGACAAGATGCAGAAGGTTGTCAATCTCCATCTGCGGACAAGTTTGTACCACATGATGCTGATTTGTCAAAAGTACAAATTGTGAGAGAGCCTGTCGAGAAGCACATCATGCGCAGCATTTTAAACAAGCCGCCTTTGGCAGCCCCTACTGCTACGTGGGATATGCTGGGAAATTCAACTTCGGCAGGACCCGTTATTAATTCTTCGTTAATTCCACTTCCTTCAGATAACTCTGCAGAAAGTACGTCTACTTCATGTGAATGTAACCCTGTTTTAAATCAGTCATTTCCTACAAATGTCGAAGTGAGTTGTGGATCTGAAAACATCAGCTTAAAAACATCTCAATTGATCTCTGATACAACTGTTGACACAACTACAAATTATAAACCGAAGGAGAGTTCATCTTACTGTGACAGTGAGACACCCTTACTGGAAGCTACGTTGATACCTAAGTTGGAAACAGACAGCTTTGTTACGGTGAATTCTACCTCTAAAGAACTTGATTCCACGACTTCTACAAAAACGCAATGTACTGGGTGTGATGTGAAACATGATAAGGCCATTTCATGTCCAACTGCAGGTTCCTGCTCAGTGAGCAACACATTCATTTCATCTGCTGAGGATTCTCATAGCAATGTTTTAAATGATCATCAAGAACCAGTGTCTGTGACAACATCTGAATCATTGGAAAATGTTTCTCAACATGATTCCGAAACAGAGACAGATGGTCCTTCATGTGAAGTGACATCTTTGTCAGCTGATGTAACTGGTTCAGAGACTGAGACACTTTCTGCAAATGACTGTAGCTTGAACACTTCAACAAGCAACAATTCTACTGAGGAGTGCATTGTGGAAAAAAGCAGCATTTTTGAAGAAATTACTGACAGCAACAAAACTGTGATGATTGAAGAAAGTTTGTCTGGTACAGAGATCTCTGTGTTGAATGAACCAATAGTAGCTATCTCTGAAAACCAAGTGCAAGAGGATGGCCCACGTGTCACCTACACAGACAACATAACAGAAGAACCTGTGACCCAAGAAACAGTCAGTGAACACTCGCAAGTAGATGTTTGTAGCCTTAATGTTGTTTATACACCTTTACCTGAGTTCTGTGAAGTAAATGTGACTCTGGTACCAGCAGTGTCGTATGATATGGGTGAGACTGAACCAAGTATTGTATCAGTAGTTGAAGAAGATGTACCTATAAACGAGACAGTGACAACAACTGTGTCGATGATGAGAGATGAATCTAAAAGCGAGATGGTGGAAGCTGTGTCTTTGCCAGTGGTGGGCAATGAGTCTGAAGTTGAAACACTAGAAGTTGTAGATGGTCAGTCTGGAAATGGAGTGGTGGACAGTGAACTTGACCAGACAATAGAAACTTCTTCAACAGTGGACAGTGAGCCTGAAAGTGAGACACTGGACACTGCATCACTTGTCGACAGTAATTTTGAAAATGAGACAGAGCATGCTGCAGAAGTAAGGGACAGTATGTCTGATAATGAAATGGTGGAAACCACCTCAGCAGGAGATGACGAACCTGAAAATGAGGCAGTTGTGACTGCTTCAATAATAGACTTGAAAGCTGAATGTGAGACAGAAGAGGTGTCTGTTGAAGTTAGCTGCCCTGTGAATGAAATAATGTCACCAGTTGATGCAGAAATAGAGAATGTCCCTATAAATGAGACAGTGGAGATTCTATCAGTTGGAGACAACTTGTATGGAAACGAAACAATGTCGACAACAGGCAGTGAATTTGAACATGAAACGACAGCACAAGCTGTGCTGGTAGACTTGTCTGAAAATGAAACACCAGTTGAGGCTGAATCGGCAGCAAACATCATCTGTGACAGTGGAATGGTAACTAACGTGTCTACAGCAATGCACAGTATTGCAATTGAGGGTCAGGTAACAGTACCAGGTTTGTCAATTTTGAGTGACACCCTTGAAAATGAGGTAGCTGTGGTTGAAGTGGCTGTGGGCCATGAGGGTGAAGAAGAAACATCTGTGGGTGTATCTATGAAAAGCCCTGAATCTACAGCTGAAACAAAGCTGGTTACACCAGGAATGAGCAGCACATGGGAAGATGTGGTGCAGATGACAGAGTCAGTATCAAACAGCAGTATTTCAGCAACAGGTGATTTGCCTGAAAGCGAAACAGGTGTAAATGTGTTGGCAACAAACAACACATTGAGAAATGAGATGGCAGCAGTCGAGTGCGAAACAGATGAGGCATCTAAAAAAGAAACAGTACCTGAAATGACATCTGCAAGCGCTGCTGGTATTGCATTTGAAGATGATATATCTCAGTCAGGTATACCTGTCATTTGTTTAAGAGATGGGGTGAGTAACAAAGTGTCAACTGGTTATGTAGTAATGGAGGAGAATTCATCACAGAGTAATTTTGTACCTGTTGTCACGGAAACAGATACATTATCTAATATTGTTGTGACTTTGTCTGATGTGAGCTGTGGAGGACCTCCACAAATGGAAACAGCAACACTGCCTGAAACATGCGTTACTCTACCAAATCCTAACCAAACGGTTTCGTTATTGGACAGTGCTGCTGCTCCTCAAATCATGACAATCATGGCAGAAACGGTAAGCAGTGTGTCCAGTCCTGGTGGAGATATGTCTGTAAGGGATACACACTTGCACCAAAAGGAAACCGCTGCGTTTGTAATGACCAAAGAAGCAGCAGGTACATCACTCATTCCTGCATGTAGTGCACCGAAAGACAAAACAACAGTACTTCATGTAGTGAGCAGTGGTGATATACATGGAGTAGCTGAGTTCTCACCAGCTGAAACTGTAATATGTGATATACCTGGTAAGGAATCGACCCCAGTGTCAGTAATATATAGTGCTTCACTTGAAAAGAATTCTGCTCCTGTGGTATTTAGCAGCTGTTCTGGAAATGTAACACCAACCGTATCTACAGTGTACAGTACTGTACTCCTAAATGACGCAGCAACAAGTTTACCTGTGATGTGTGGCAGTGTATGTGGGGAAGTAATACCAACAGTACCTCTGGTGTGTAACATTGTATCTGAGAAAGAAGCAGCTGTTGTACCTATGGTGTATAGCTCTCTGTGTGCAATGGAACCTGCAAACATATCTGTGATAGATAGCAACATGTCTGGGGAACAGGTGTCTGCTGTACCTGGGGGATGCAGTAAAGCACCTGCAATGTCAGCATCAGGGATGTATGGCAGCATACCTGGTGAAAAGACGGTGCTTGGTAGCGCAACCATACTTCCATCAGATAGCCATGTAGCTGAGACAGTATCGTCCTTGCCTGTTGAATGTAGTACTTTACCTGGGAATTTACTGCTCACACCTCAACCATCTGTTACATCTGGCGTTGTGTCGGGAACAGCAACAGTTACAACTTTAACATGTAGCGGTGCACTGCCAAAGAAAACAGGACCTTTGTTACAGACATGTAGCACAATAGCGTCAGACAAATCTGCATCACTAACATGTAACAGAGTCGTACAAAGTATAACGCCATTTATATCATCTACAGTTAGTAGTGGAGTACTCGGTACCGTACACATACCTCTGACATGTAATGATGTTGTAGAAACATCAACATGTAGCAGTTCAATGGTGTCTGAAGTGATGGACTCCTCATCGCTCACATGTGGCGCAATAGAATCTGAGAAAAGACCAACACCAAAAACTCTGAGAAACGATCGTATGACATCTGCATGTCTAACATGTTGCAGCAAAGTACCAGAAGAGGCAGCACATGTACCACTAACATGTAGTGATGTAGTACTTGAGGATACAATGCTTACATCACAGACATGTGGCAATGCAATACCAGGGGAGACAGCAGCTACATTATTGGCATGTAGCAATGTAGTGCCAAAGGAGGTGGCACCTGCACCACAGACATGCAGCAGTGTAATACCAGAGAGGACAGTCCCTACATTATTAACAGGTAGCAATATAGTACAAGAGGAAACAGCACCTGCACAACTGACATGTAGCAGTGCAGTACCAGAGGACACAGCACCTACATTACTGGCATGTAGTGATGTAGTATCAGAGACAGTGTCTACACCACAAACATGTGGCACTGTAGTACCAGAGGAGACAGTACCTATAACACTGACATGTAGCAAAGCAACACCAGAGGAAACCAAGCCCCTGCATTTGACATGTGGCAATGTCCCAGGACTTGATATTTTAGCGCTATCAGTTACAAACAATTTTATTCCTGAGACTGAAAGCCCAGCTCCATTGGTTGAGGAGAGTATATCTTCCAAGGCTGATGCGGAATCAGAATCTCTTGTGCCCCCAAAGGTCAGCATCCCAATTGGGAACCCACATACCGAAAGCCTTATGTCTGTGCTATCAAAATGTTACAATTCTGCTGCCAACACAAATAAGTCAAACCAACATTTGGACGAAGTAACAGCAAGATCTGAAAGAGTCTGCAACAAAGACCTTACCACGTGCATAGCTTCTTCAGAAAATAATTTTAGACTTCAAAATACATCAAAAAATTCTAGCTTTGATTATTTAACTCATTCTACTGTTACAGATAGTGGAAGTGCAAAATGCTGGAAATATGAAGTAAATGTACCTCAAGACATCCAGAATGATCCAAGAAATGAAACTGGAAATCAACAGCTCGGTGATCTTATTTCCTCATCTGCAAAACATCTGGGTGATACAGAATCTGTGAAATCCCTTGGTGAGGATGTTCGGATCTTGATGGAGGAGCAAGACTCAGACTCCGACCCACTTGTAGTATTGTCTAGAGTTGCAGTAGCCAAAATCTCTGAGTCAGCAATGAAATCTGAAGAGAATCCGAAAAACGAGAGTGACTACACTGGAGTGACAACATTGAATTTTGAGAGTGAACTTGAGTTGGAAGTAGTTCCTGAGGCAATAATGGAAGGTGATATTCTGTACGAAGACTTCCCAGGTAGCTTTCCATTCCATACAGTCATCAGTCCTGATACCAATGCAACATTAGAGACTCCACCTGACTGCCGTAAAATGATGCAGTATCTTTCCGACACATCAAGGACACTCAAACAATCATTACCTCCCCTGTCTCCACCTGCTCCACTCTTAAATCTCCCGCACAGGTACAAATCAGAAACGCCTGCTGCTCACTGTTTATCTTTTGATAACATTGAAGATTCAACACAAGCCAAACACATCAAAGTAACTGACTCTGTCCCTAAACCTGGTCTAAGCCTTAATCCTAGCCCTAACCCTAACTGAACATAACAAGAGGAAGAATCTTTTGGCTAAATTTACACTTTTTTTTTCTTTTTAATATTCTTCAAATTTTCTGCTTTTCCTAATTATTATTCTATATCTGTTTTTGAGGAATATGGAAACAATAACCAAGAACAGGCAAAGAATTCTTATGAACTATTTCTATGAAATTTCAAAATTTGATTTTGGTATAAAAAAAAACACAACAAAAATAGTTTCTTATTGAAGGAGGCACAGAGCTCATTATTAGAACTCTGGGATTTTTTTCTTAATTTTATAAAGTATGACTCTTTATAAATCTATATATGCATACGACATATAAATATATATATATATACATATATATATATGTGTGTGTGTGCATGTATGTACTGCATATGTGTGTATGTATAAGTACACATGTACATACAAAATATATATATACATACTATATACATGTATATATATACCATGTGTGTGTATGTTTCTGCACATACACATATACCCACACACTCCCACACATACAAAAGCTGTGATAATTTTTCGGGTATTCTATATTGTACGATCACAACATTGACACTTTTATTTCATTCCACTCCAAATCTAGCACCATAGAATCATGTCCACTTGGTACCACAAACACAATCACACACACGCACACACACGCGCACACACACACACACATGCACATACACATGCTAGAGATATATGTCTGCTTGTTTTGAACACACTAAGAGTATTTGATTTCAAATATTAACTACACACAAATATCATATATATATGTATATGTGTATGTATGTGTGTATATTTGTATATGCATATGCATGTGTATATGTGTGTGTATATACATGCACATATATATATATATATATATATATATATATATGTGTGTGTGTGTGTGTATGTATGTATACACATGCCATGGCTGTGTAGTTTAGAAGCTTGCTTTGCAGTCACGTGGTTTCAGGTTCAATCCCACTGTCTGGTACATTGGGCAAGTGTCTTCTGCTATAGCTCTGGGCTGACCAATGCCTTGTCAAGTGAATTTGATACACAAAACCCTGTGGAATCCTGTCATTTGTGTGTGTGTGTGTGTGTGTATTTATATATATGTGTATTTATATATATGTGTATATATATATATATATATATATATACCTCACCACCCCCCAGCTGCTTGACAACCAGTAACGGTCTGTTTGCGTCTCCTGTGACTTAACAGCTCATCAAAGAGAAACTGATCAGGTGTAAGTATCAGACTTTTACTAAAAAAAAAATATATATCGGGGTGGGGGGGGAGGTTGATCTGTGTCAACTAAAACCCCTCAAAGCAGAGGCCCACCTTGGCAGCGACCCAATGACTAAAGCAATTAAAAGGGAAAAAATATATAATGTGTGTGTGTATACACGTAATTTAATCATCAAGAATGTTCTACCCTACAACATATACAGGTTATATATATATATATATGTATGTCTACATATGTATATATATGATTAATTTATTTATTTCTACTCCTGCCACGCCATGTTTTTCCTGAAAATATTTATTCTCTATTATTTATTCTTCCTGTTGTTTTTCCTTTTCATTTATTATTTGCCCTTCAAACTCAGTGTTTTTGGCCTCCTCCGTCAGCGTCCTCTCTGACACTATTAAGAGATCACACACATGCATATAATATATATATATGTTGTTTTATGGCATCAAAATTTAGAAACACGAAGTGGGTAAAATTAAAAATATAATAGCAAGTAAATTTGGGGTAAAAACACGCTTTTGGATAGTAAAAGCCAAAGGCAGCTGTGGGGCTTAGATGTCTGTTATGTTTACAGGGGGTGTAGGTTCAAGTCCCAAGCCCAGACTGACTTTTTCTATCCAGAAGGGTCTTTTTAACCCAATATTTACATGCTATTATTAGCTTTTTCTACTTCAAGTTCTACAGTTAAAAATGAATTACACACAGATATACACAATTACATCATTTTCTAATTATATAAGACATTAAATCTTTCAATGAGTTTGGTGTGTGTATGAGTGAGTGTATGTGTGTGTGTGTGTTTTATATCTATATACATATATATATATAAAAAATATTCTTTGTAAATTTGGAAGGAGAAAATGAGTGAGAGATAGAAAGAGAGAAAATAGTGGAACTTCATTCCTAC
>NC_069006.1:4458113-4462562 GCF_001194135.2 Octopus bimaculoides
GTTGTCATTTATTAACTGCCTTCCATGTCTTGGTTGGGTTGGACAGTTTGACAGGATCCAACAAAATACAGGACAGTCTCATCCTCCATCATCTGCTTTGGCATGGATTCTTGCTGCTGGGTGCTCTTCCCAGTGCCAACCACTTCATAGAGTGTGCTGGATGCTTTTTTTATTCTTTTGTGGCACCTGCACTAGTGAGGTCACCAAGTAAGTTGCAAGACAGAAAAGAGAAAAGCTTCTGTGATGATTAAGTAGGTGGCTGGGGTGGGGAGAAGGAGGGCGTTTTTATGTCAAGTGCTGAGGAGCTGAAGTATGAGAGATGGACAAGCACTGGTGTCTTGTTATAGCAGTGTTTCTCAACCTTTTTACCCTTGTGTAACCCTCAAAATAAATTCTTTTCTATTCTAGGCACAAGACCTGAAATTTTGTGGGAGTAGGCTAGTCAAATTGATTCCAGTATGCAAATGGTACTTAATTTATTGACCCCAAAAGGATAAGGATAAATGGCAAAGTTTACCTCAGCAGAATTTGAACTCAAAACGTAAAAGACGGATGAAATACCACTAAGCATTTTGCCCAGAGTGCTAACATTTCTTATTTCTTTATTGCCCACAAGGGGCCAGATATAGAGGGGACAGACAAAGGGATTAAGTTGATTATATTGACCTCGAAAGGATGAAAGACAAAGTCGACCTCGGCAGAATTTGAACTCAGAATGTAACGGCAGACGAAATACCGCTAAGCATTTCACCCGGCATGTTAACGTTTCTGTCAGCTCACCGCCTTAACCATCAAATTAAATTACATGTCTCAAGGAATCACTGCACAAAAAAAATTATATACTATATCTTTCTCATATTTTTTTCATCGTAGTTCATGTGGTAAATATCATATATATATGATTGTTATATTTTTTTGATAACATAATGGCTTAGATAGGATGATGTCTATGTTACAATAACCAATAATGTTTTGCATGTATAGTAATATTACAATCATGAAATTAGCATTAGCTTATCTCACTCTTTCTCGGGGAACCCCGGTTGAGAAATGCTGTGCTATAGAAAAGAAACATGGCTGCCTCACATTATATTAGTCGGTGGGAGTAACTGCAAAGATAAACAGGGTGATGGACAAGATGCTGGAGAAAACTTTCAAGACACAAGAAGGTGATAGATCAGGATGGAGAGGGTGTGTAATTTCATAAGAGTATGAGGAAAGAGGAACAGATAGTTAGGGGTGAATGATGCAGCGTGTAATGAGCAAGGGTGGCGATGTGGTTGGTACAAAATGTCAGTAATGGAGATGGGTTGAGATGAAGGAAGTGGTTGAGTAAGTAAGTAAGGGGATGATGTACATGAGGTATAAATGGCAGAGGAGCCCAATAAAAATACATGCCTTAATTCTATTTCACTATCATTATTATTCTGCTGGGTCAACTTTGCTTTTCATCCTTTCGGGGTCAATAAAAAAATACCAGTTGAGTACTGGGGTCGATATAATGGACTGGTCCCCTCCCCCAAATTTTAGGTCTTGTGCCTATAGCAGAACGGATTATTATTATTATTATTATTGTATTTTGCCCATCGCTACGTTCTGAGTTCAAATTCCACTGAGGTCAACTTTGCCTTTCATCTTTATCATCATTAAGGCAGTGAGCTGGCAAAATTGCTAGCATGCTGGACAAAATGCTTAGTGGCATTTGTTTTAACTTCATGTTTCTGAGTTCAAATCTTACCATGGTCGACTTGGCCTTTCATCCTTTTGGGATCAATAAAATATGAACCACTTGAGCACTGGAGGCATAATTGATTTAACTCCTTTCCTAAAATATTTCAGGTTTTTTGCTAAAAGTAGAAAGGCTTATTATCATTAAGAGATAATTTAAAAGTTGCTTCATTGCTCCAAACAATTTTTGTTAGAAAATGTGCATCTTTTGCATATCTTGTCAAATACCACCCACTCATTGGACACGAAACTCAGCTTGCGAAGACTTATTGGGGCAAGCGAAAGCGAAATCGGGATGGCACCTGTGCCCAGCATCGCCTTTCTGGCACTTGTGCCCATGACATGTGTAAGGATTTTCGAGTGAGATTGTTGCCAGTGCCCCTGGACTGGCTCTTGTGCAGGTGGCACATAAAATACACCATTTTGAGCGTGGCCGTTGCCAGTACCGCCTGACTGGCCTTCGTGTGGGTGGCACGTAAAAGTACCCACTACACTCTCGGAGTGGTTGGCGTTAGGAAGGGCATCCAGCTGTAGAAACTCTGCCAGATCAGATTGGAGCCTGGTGTAGCCATCGGGTTTCACCAGTCCTCAGTCAAATCGTCCAACCCATGCTAGCATGGAAAGCAGACATTAAACGATGATGATGATGATGATGATGAAAACTTCACTCTTCAGTCTAGAACATCATAGAGAGCGTGGAGTGCTCTTGGAATGCAGCTCTCCCAATGACAGCACTTCAAAATGTGGTGGACACTTCAGATAAAATGCTTTCCAGCATTTCTTTCAGTTCTTTACATTCTGAGTTCAATTTCCACTGCAGCCAACCTTGTCTTTCTTTTTTGAGGGTCAATAAAATAAAGTAACAGTCGAGTACCGGGGTTGATGTAGTTGACTTGCCCCCACCCCTCAAAATTTGCTGGCCACATTCCAAAATTAGGAAGCTTTCTGTCTGGCAAGCTGGCAGAATCGTTAGCATGTTGGACAAAATACTTTGTGGCATGTCTTCCACCTTTGTCATCTGAGTTCAATTCCTGCTGAGGTTGACTTTGCCTTACTTCCTTTCAGGGTCAATAAAATAAAAGTACCAGTCAAGTACTGGGGTCAATGTAACTGACTTGCCCCCTTCCACAAAATTTCGGGCCTTCTAGTAGAAAGGATTATTATTATTATCATTGACGAGGCTGCAGAGGGAAACAAAAAGGACCCTTTGAATTTAGCTGATTGATCAACTGACAAAACAATTAATCAAATTAGTTAACTAACCTGGTGACTAATAATACTTGAAAAAAGTGAAACGGAACCAGTGTATGTTTTTTTTATTATTGGCATAATGACCCTCTCAAGATAATTACAAAATGAATTTATTTTTCCTTTTGTACTTTTTCCATTTTCATTCTTCTTCATGCTCCTGCGACTACTCAGTGTGTTGATGGTAAGTTTGATCTGATAATGGTATAGTTGCAACAGCATCTCCCACACGCCAAGGCAACATTTGCTTGAACAGAGTCCACTCTGCAGAGTGGTTGGTGTTAGGAGGGACATTCAGCTGTAAAATCCCTGACTAAACAGACACAGTAGCCTGAAGTGCTCCTATCAGCCATTCTAACCATGCATGCATGGTTGTTGTTGTTGGCACTCTGTCGCTTACGACGTCGAGGGTTCCAGTTGATCCGATCAACGGAACAGCCTGCTCGTGAAATTAACGTGCAAGTGGCTGAGCACTCCACAGGCACGTGTACCCTTAACGTAGTTCTCGGGGATATTCAGCGTGACACAGTGTGAAAAGGCTGACCCTTTGAATTACAGGCACAACAGAAACAGGAAGTAAGAGTGAGAGAAAGCTGTGATGAAAGAGTACAGCAGGGTTCGCCACCATCCCTTGCCAGAGCCTCGTGGAGCTTTAGGTGTTTTCGCTCAATAAACACTCACAACGCCCGATCTGGGAATCCGGGGGCTAGTCTATTAAAATGACCCCAGTATGCAACTGGTACTTAATTTATCGACCCCGAAAGGATGAAAGGCAAAGTCGACCTCGGCAGAATTTGAACTCAGAGTGTAAAGACAGAATGCTAAGCATTTCGCCTGGCGTGCTAACGTTTCTGCCAGCTCACTGCCTTAACAATAAAGAATCTAAACAAAACAATTATGGCAATACCAGATAACCCATTCATCTGTTTTTATTGTTACGCCACACTTGTTTTGCTGGGTAGTGTGTTTGTTCACTGAACACTGCTGTGAATTCCCCTTTGTTTTTCAAAAATCCCCCCTAAATCACAAAATAAGTGGGGAATACATGCCCTATTTTTCAGATCCTGGCAGTAACACTGAAGCTGGAAGCAGGATAATCTAATTCTACTCTTTATCGCATTCAAGAATACAAACATGTTTTTAAGCACAACACACACAGAGTCCAAAAGAAACACTACCTTTCACCAGCAATGCATTAACGACGGTGCTGTCTCTCCCTAGCATGAAGCTTCCTATCTCAGACATGTGAGCAAGCGCAAAACAGCCAAACACTGCATCACTGGAAATGTGAAGCGCACAGTTCTACACAAGAATTTTTGTATTTTTTTCATAAACTAGGGGATGGCTACTGACTTTAAACTAAAGGACTATATAATGTATGAAAAAGAATTTTTAAAAAAAGGACTCATTATATTGAATGTCATTGATAATATTGAGTGGAAATAGGGGGTGCTGCAGTGTAACTGACTTCCC
>NC_069006.1:4462600-4463775 GCF_001194135.2 Octopus bimaculoides
GATCAGTTGAACCCTGGAATCGATGTAATTGATTATACCCCTCCTCCAAAATTTCAGGCCTTGTGCCTATAGTAGAAAAGATTATAAGTGGTGTTGGTTATAGTAGTAGTAATTTATAATTATTGTTAATACTACATGGCTTGGGTTGGGCATTATTGTTACATGACCTCCCTCATCAGCCAAACAATGAATGGAGATGACAGACGTCACTTGACCCACTTTCAAAAAAGAAAAAGAAAAAAAAAAACGCAAAGCTGACACGTGATGGCGATGGAGACCGAAAACAAGTGAATATTGGATCTTGAAATGTTGACAAAAAAAACCTCCCCCACTTCCATTATCTTTTTCCCTTCAGGTCGGTGTTGGTTTTGAAATTTTAAAACACATTCAATTAATATGACTGCTTTTGGCCAGTGAAATGGAAATAAAAATATGAATGAGTTACACCTTTTATGGGGGAAGAAATAGGTAAGTAGGTCGTCTGGTGTCACTGTTTGTGACATATGTTATTACTGTCACAAATCATATCATCATTAGTTCAAGGCCAATGTAATTGCATTATGAATACTAAAAATATTTGATGGGGAAGAACTGAGTCTATTTAATTTCCTACTCAAACAATTTTATATGATGGTTTCAAATTTTGGCTGAAGGCCAAAACTTAAGAGTGTTAGTTGATTTCAGTAACCCTTCAAATGTAATACTTATTTATGCACATTTTTCTGAATTAACTATTCATCATCCCTATAGCTTTGAGATTTTGATGAAGTGACTGTTTAGTTTTAGAATGACATTGCAGGCTAGGTATGAGAGGCTGGATCTTACCAGTTTGAATATAAAACAGGTAGAATATTTGCTTACCAACCACATGGTTCTGGGTTCAGTCCCACTTTATGGCACCTTGGGCAAGTGTCTTCTGCCATAGCTTTGGGCCGAACAAAGCCCTGTGAGTGAATTTGGTAGACGGAAACTGAAAGAAGCCCCTTCTATATATATGTATGTTTGTGTCTGTTTGTCCCCCTACTTTCGCTTGGCAGTGCTCCAGCATGGCTGCAGTCAAATGACTGAAACAAATAAAAGAATAAAAGAACTGCATTGGATAAATAAAGGAACAAAACATAGGCAAACTAGGGAGCATTGCTCTTTTACTTGTTTCAGTCATTTTGACTGCGGCC
>NC_069006.1:4464595-4468277 GCF_001194135.2 Octopus bimaculoides
GTCGTGGTCGATGCTAGTGTCGTGTAACTGGCACCCGTACCGGTGGCCCGTAGAAAGCACCGTTTGAACATTGGGCCTCTTGAAGGCAGTGACAAGTGACCGAGACCATTGGCAATATTCTGGACTTGAGAAGATCTGTCAAGCCAAGTGAAATTGCAGTCGTGGTCGATGCTAGTGTCGTGTAACTGGCACCCGTACCGGTGGCACGTAGAAAGCACCGTTTGAACATTGGGCCTCTTGAAGGCAGTGACCGAGACCATTGGCAATATTCTGTACTTGAGAAGACTTGTCAAGCCAAATGAGATCGTAGTCATGGCTGATGCTGGTGGCACGTAACTGGCACCCATGCTGGTGGGACGTAACTGGCACCCATGCTGGTGGTACATAAAAAACACCCGCTACACTCTTGGAGTGATTGATATAAGGAAGGGTGTCCAGCTGTAGAAACCATGCCAAATCAAACTAGAAACTGGTGCAGCTCCCCAGCTTAAGTTTTCAATCAAACTGTCTAAAGGTTCTCAAAGTGGACGCTACCGCCCCCCACCCACCCACGGTGGACTTTGAGATAGTCCAGATGGGTGCTGGTGCCTAAGTGGGTGGTAGAGAAAAAGGAGGCGTTGGGAGGAAGGCAGTGGATTGGGGGATGCTATGAATTCATTATAATATTATTATAGTATTGTATACAAATTATATAATATTATATTAAATATCGAATCTATTTTAAAACGGGAGCCACATTTTTTTACCGTCCGAAATTCACAAATTTGTTGTTTTATTTGTCTTAACTTTTTATTTATAGTTGAATGGCTGTAGAATATCAGTTTGGCTTTTTACATTTAAATTGTAAAATATTTATGGTCATATAACAAAATAAAAGTATATCAAAAAGAAAAACCTTTTAGATAGTATTTTGGCCATGTTAAATTATCAAAGGCAAGACGCTTTTTTTTTCCTCTCACTAAAATCATGAAATACAATCCCAAGATACTCTAAAACTCAACATAAACACATTCTTAAACACACACACACCGAAGTCCGCTCCCATTCCATTGTGTTGTAAACACGAGCCATATGTGTTATTCTTCGTCGACCTCTGACCTCAAGTGCTTATGATCCTACGACACGTCGTATGTTAGCCTTTAGGTCAAGAGCATACGTTATCTCGTATGTCCTTATTTTAAGATGCTAGGCTGAGTGAAAGCATAAAATGTCGGGTGTGTTTTTTTTTTTATAAGTAATCTAAGCAATGGTTACTACCATCCATCAACTAGTTTTCTTTTCCTTTCTACTTCACACACATACACTCAGACAAATGTCCCTCAAGATACATAAACACTCACACTCTCACAGGCACACATACACACTCACGTTATCTATAACATTGTCTCGAAAAAAAAATGTAGACAAGTATACACGCAAACATTCATTATAAAAGGAAAAAGTCCTGTGTTTAGCGTTTTGAATACGAGAACATTTAAAGATATAATCACAATTTGGCCCCCCGTTTTATTCATTTCTTTATATCTTTTGGAAATATGCATATATTTTAAACGAAATTTTGCAGAGGTTTTTTTCTGTTTGGTAGATGAAGACATGAAAAAGAAAGCAGTTGGTGGATACTGTTTTAAACAGCGGATACAACAATACCATGTTATCTAGGTTAAAAGAAGTGTCTCTTTGTGAGCATGTATCTAACAAATACATTATTGGGATTGTGTATCCAACTTAAAGGAGACTAACTGATAGGACTGTTAGTATGTCGGACAAAATGCTTAGCGGCATTATTTCAAACGCTGCCGAGAGCGATTTACTTTCATCCTTTCGCTGTCAATAAAACAAAGTACTAGTCAGTTACTGGAAGTCGATGTAATCGGTTTCCCCTCCCCTTAAAATTGCTGGACTCGTGTCAAAATTAGAATCAATTATGTATTCAACAAGCTGGCAGAATCGTTAGTGCTTAGACAAATTGCGGATCTTTTTTAAAACGGGGGCCACATTTTTCATTAACGAAACACTTTGAAACTTGGAACACTGGTAGAATGTGTCATATAAAACATCTTTTTCTCTTAGTCTTCTTTAAAAAAAAGAAATCCATAAGTTATTCCATGCTAAAGTTGTCGTATTTCTGTAATTTCAACCAATCACTGACGTCCATTCAGCCGATATACATTAAGTGCCGACTACATAAACAAACGATTCTGAAACAATTAACCCTAACCCTAACCCTAACCCTAACCCTAGGGTTAGGGTTAAAGCAAATTTAAAATGAAAAAAGCAAATAAAACGAAGGTATGGAGATTAAATACGCTTTACATCGCTTAATCAGCCAAAGGAGTAAATATAAACAACTGAATACTTGTCAGTGATTGGTTGAAATTATCGAAATAAGACAATTTTTTACATAAAATGAATTCGAATACAAAAATATTTTTCTGTTCTATAACACAAAATAGATAAGTATACGAAGTTTTAAAGTCTTTCCGTACCAAAAACACTACGTAAAACATTAATGAAAAATGTGGCCCCCGTTTTAAAATAGATCCCAAATTGCTTAGCGGCATTTCTTTCGACTCTTTATGTTGAGAGTTAAATCCTGCGCAACTCAACTTATTATTTTTAGCCTTTCAGGGTCGATAAGATAAATACCAGTTCAGCACTGAGGATGGTGCAATCGACTAACCCCTCCCCCTTACAGTTACTAGCTTTGCACCAAAATTTGAAACAATATTCAACGTGCTATACTGAAGCTGTTAGCAAACTGGATTTCTGCTCTCTGAAATTCCGCAATGGTACTCGTGACCTAGAGGTTCGGCATAGGTACCCGACAGAATAAATACTAGGCTTTTAAAAAAAATACTAAGATCAATGTGTTCGACTAAACCCTTCAAGTAAAATCGCCAACAATGTACAATGAACTTATCGTGTAGAGTGGAAACTCTAATGTTTCGGACAGTCGTTTCTTCATGGAAAAGTTGATAAGAGAGAAATTAAAGAGAAACAGCAGAGTTTTACATCCACTGACCAGTTTTTCTAAGTTAGTGGATATAAAAGTCTGATTGTGACTTTCCTACGTCTATTAAGTTTTTCTTGAAGAAGGACTATGTTCGAAACGCTGGATTTTCCACTCCCTACAACGAGTACAGTGTACTCGTTGTCCATACATACATACATATATATTATGTGGCTGTATGGTAACAAGCTTGCCGTATTTAATCGATATATATAATATATGTCGCCATCAAAATACTTGAATATTGCCTGCACTTGTTATTGAAGCCAAATAGTTGCTTCATTTCCTAGAAATAGCAGCCAAATATTCCTCAGATCAAACTCTACCATCATTTAGAAAATAAGTTAGTGAATACACGGTACATAGAAAATTAGCGAAAAGTTGTTGAACAGAAAATAAATACAAACACAGATTTGATTTGCTCCTTCCCTCAAAAACCAGGCCTTGTGCCTATAATAGAAAGGTTTATTAGCTACTGCCAATATGCTTCAGCCATTTTTTGACAAGGAAATAATAATTTTATCACCGATAGAATTGCTTCACAATCGTTTGTTTATGTAGTCGGCACTTAATGTATATCGGCTGAATGGACGTCAGTGATTGGTTGAAATTACAGAAATACGATAACTTTAACATGGAATAACTTATGGATTTCTTTTTTTTAAGAAGACT
>NC_069006.1:4470619-4471400 GCF_001194135.2 Octopus bimaculoides
ATATATATATATATATATATATATATATATATATATACATACACACACACACACAAAGTATGGGGCTTTAGTTCACAGGTGATCTAAACGATTAGGTACTCTAGGTAAGTGCTGTCTGTAACAAATTACTAGGACTTCAAGATTATAGCCGAGACGGTAGCTATGGAGCCATTGCAGATTTCCGATGCAGATTTTCCATAATTTTGATAACTTTGATGATAGATTTCAGCCAGTATAAGCCCAGGCCATGTCTAACTAAGTAGCACCACCTGGTGAATCTTTTAGTCATATATGGTGCACCATAGCCCACTCTAACCAAAAAGTTATTATTGTTGGAGACATATCCGGGTAGAGGAGGTTGGTCTGGGATTTTTTGAAGAAATTTGTCTGGTAAACATTAAAATTTTATGGGATCCGTTTCCATTTTGACATATTTTGGTATGGTATTAAAGAGAGCTAGACTGGTTGAGGTAAAGTAATTATGACATAACGTTGCTATGTGTACCAAGTTCAATTTTTGTAGTCAGCAGATAGCACGGGGGACAAGTCTTGGATGGATTTTAAAATTGATGCCAACATCATTTGTGCAATATTGATGGAATATTTTTCACATAACACAAATGATGTAGCACTCCTGGTGGTGGGATATCCCAGAAACAGCTGTAAGACTTTGAATTTTTCCCAATAATGATATTGTATACAACTTCAGATGTTTGCCTTGCCTTAATGCTTGTTGTCTTCTTGAACAATTATATATATATATATATATATATATATATAT
>NC_069006.1:4472050-4477028 GCF_001194135.2 Octopus bimaculoides
AAAAAAACCGGATGTTATGACCTTGCCAGTTGAAGGAATGACTCTGGCCTTCTTTGGGGTAGAAGATGTGTGCTTCCACTGCTTTGATTGTTCTTTGGTTTCAGTCTGGTAGTGATGGACCCAACTTTCATCCATAGTAATGAAACGAGCAAGAAAATTCTCTTCATCAGCTTCAAACAGTTCCAGATCGCTCGTGAACAAAGTGCACCTGGTGCGTTTCTGTTCAGGTGAGGGACCCATCTTGCAGAAACCTTTGAGAACCTGAGTTCTTTTGTCCCAATGTTGTCTGCTCTTTCAGTTGAGATGCCCAGTTTCTCGGCTATCTGACGACATGATATTCGGCGATCTTGCATTATCATACCAAGAGCAAGGTCAAGGTTGTCCTTGGGCTTCTCTATCAGCAGTTGATATGAGGAGATTCATACCTATGATGTAAAGAATAGGGGAAATCGTGCACCCAGTCATTATCCCTTTCTCAAGGTCTTACCACCAAGTCGTGAAATGGGTTGTTCTGAAACGTGACTGGACGCCTGCAAAATAACTGATGATTATTCCCCTGATATGCAGAATAATAGCATGATAGCAGTCAAGGGCTGCATATATGAGGTCATGAGGAATTGATCTGCATGCATTTTGCAGATCCAGCCAAACCACTGTCAGGTCACCTTTACTTCTCTTAGCCTTCTGAATCAACTGAGTGAGAATTCCAGTGAGTTCCAGACATCCTGTGAAACCCGGAACCCCACCTTTCTGGATAGATGTGTTTATATACCCATTCTCAGTCATGTATGATGTCATCCTTTTGGCCAGTATGGAAAAGATCTCGACATTCAGGAGGCAGATGGTCCTGAACTGATTAACGGCTTTGGAGTTTTCTTCTTTTGGTACAAAACATCCTTCCGCTTTCTTCCAGCATGGTGGGACGATACCTTTGTCCAGATCTTCTGGAACAGCGTCCACAGCCCCTGAAAGAGTGGCGGCCATTTCTTGTATACTTTATAAGGTATATCACTTGGGCCAGGAGCTGATGCTGATCTGGCCTTTTTCACCATTTATTCCATTTCCTTCCAGGATGGACAGCGGAGGTTGAATTTGAAAACTAGTATTTCAGCTCTATAAATAGTCAAGCCTCAGCAATTCAACATCAGAAGTGAGGGTTTTCATACTACCTTTCCGACAACCAGTATACCAGTGGCTCCCAACTTTTTCACTACCAAGGATCCCTTTTATTTAAATGAGTTTTCCTACAGACCCTATAATTATAAACATAATTATAATTAGGGGTCAGCTAATTGCTTCACCACATACTGAATTTAGAAATAGGAGTTAAAAATTCCTTTACTACCATAAGAATCTCCCAAACAGTAACATAGAAAAAGGAATTTTTAACTCCTGTTTCTAAATTTGGTATGTGGTGAAGTAATTAGCTGACCCTTCATTATAATTATGTTTATAATTATAGAATATTTGTATAATTTTACCTATAACGTTTACCTATAAACGTTATTTTAACATACCGATCTACTTGGTAAAATTATTAATTAATTGATTGATTAATTAATTAATGTAATTAATTAATTTTACCCTTTTATTATTAATTTGAAATATATATATATATATATACTCCAGTACTACCACCTGATAGATTGTAGTTAGTACTCTTTAATATGTGTGAGATAGACATCGCTGGACTATAATACTATTGAACGTGGTAGTCAGCAATCAGTGATTCAATAGATTTAAACAAATCAACAAGCTTTATTCTAGGTCATTGCTATTGTCATATCTATTGCCGAAAGCAAGTGCTGTCACAGTTATTTAGAAAATATAGACATGAAAATATCCTGGAAAGAAAATTGTGATTTATATATAATCCGGATTTATTTCATTTAATTATAATGGTTTAATTTATTATTGAATAATGAAAAAAACAAAATTTTTATAAATGCAATATTCTGGGAGTTTACTCCAGAAAAAAAAAAATTCATTGAATAAATGTTATTTAAAAAAAAAATCATAATAAAAACAATTGTTTCCGATTTGGGCACAAATCCAGAAAGTTCTTTGCTGGGGGCGGTCGTCAAAACCTCGGAATTTGACTGGTAAGGATGAAAGTTAAAGATGACTTTGGCGGGAAGTGAACTGATAACATAACGAGCTCGAAGGAGAGTGACTTATTTAAGATCTTAGTACAGAAACAGTAATTTTTGAGGGTTTAATTGATTATGTCTACTGCAGTGCTCAACTGGTTCTTATCGACCAAACTGGATAGAAGATAACCTTGACCATGGCGAAATATGAACTCAGAACGTGATGAGTCGGAAAAAATGCTGCTAAACATTTTGTCCGACGCATGAACAATTCTGCCAACTCGCCGAATTAAGGTTAATAGTAATATTTTTTTAAAAATCTAATTTTGGCACATGACCTGCAGATTTTGAGGGACTGGTACTTTATTCCATCGACCTCGAAAGGACGAACGGTAAAAATAAGCTCGGAGCCATTTGGACTCAGCATTTTGTCTGTTTCGCCAACGAATTCCGCCTTAATGATAATTAGCTAACCCCATAGTTTAATTAGAAGAAACAACCATTAAATATCAGGTGTCAACATGACATCTTGTATGTTAACGTGTAAGAGAATAAAAGAATGAATACACACACACACCCTACTATTATGCATTCGCAGCAAGTTGTCATGTGTGAGTAGATGTATTTGCACCATCTAATTCGTTATATTTCTCTCCTATAGCATACAATTTTATCCAGCTTCTTAGCACTTAAGAGAGAGATACGATAGATATAGTAATCCCTCGCCATATTGTGGTTTATTATTTAAACTTACGTCGATTCCTCTTTGGTGTTGTTTTGCATTTATAATAAAATAAATATTCACAAATTATAAAAATAATTTAAAAAATACAGTACAGTAGTGTTTCTACATCGCAGATTTTCACCTATCGGGGGGATTTGGTAACGTAACACCCGCGTTAGTCGAGGGATTACTCTGTGTGTGTGTGTATGTGTATAAATATATATATATATATACATGTATGTATGTATATTTTATATATATATATATATATATGTATATTTTTTGTATATTTTATATATGTATATTATATATATATGTATATTTTTTTGTATATTTTATATATGTATATTACATATATATATGTGTAGTCCCACTGCGTGGCACCTTGGGCAAGTGTCTTCTACTATAGCCTCGGGCCGACCAAAGCCTTGTGAGTGGATTTGGTAGACGGAAACTGAAAGAAGCCCACCGTATATATGTGTATATATGTATGTGTGTGTATATGTTTGCGTGTCTGTGTTTGTCCCCCCAACATCGCTTGACAACCGATTCTGGTGTGTTTACGTCCCCGTAACTTAGCGGTTCGGCAAAAGAGCGATAGAATAAGTACTAGGCTTACAAAGAATAAGTCCTGGGGTCGATTTGCTCGACTAAAGGTGGTGCTCCAGCATGGCCACAGTCAAATGACTGAAACAAGTAAAAGAGTAAAAGAGTATATATAGATAGATAGATGAGTAGCGTTTGTTTGAATCTCTCCTTGTCTCTTTGTATAGCACAAACGTTTATCATCTTAGTACTTTAATCTAATAGATGGATAGAGAGATATTTGTGGGTGGGTGATAGAATGAAAGATAGATAGCTTGATAGATAGATATAAAGCGACGTATGAGAGAGAGAGAGAGAGAGAGAGAGAGAGAGAGAAACGTGTGAGTATGATAGAAAGAAAGAAAAAGGTACGTGAGTATGAGAGATGAGTGCGAGATAGAGATAAATAGACAGAGAGAGAGAGAGAAAGAGAGGTGTGAGTGTTATTGTTGGAAAGAGAGAAAATTTCCAGTAGCGTTTGCTTGAATCTCCCTCTCTCTCGTACTCACATTTTTAACCCCCACTCCTGTCACCACCTGGTAGATTGTAGTTAGTACTTTAATACTAGAGATACACATCAATAACAACAATCCCAAAATAAACAAACATTTCAGACTCGGCCGCACCTTACATATTTCCGAGAGCCAAACTTCTAGTTTGAAGATACATTTTTTAACTCAAGGAAGTCGTAGGAAAGCGACAAGGGCGTTGCCCTTTGATCATCTGAATAAACCCTTGAAAGAAAAAAACAAATAACAGAACTTAAACAGAAACTAAACACTATGACATTTACGCTGGTATCATATATTATATGCTCACTCACATGCATACCTCCATAAATAATGATAGAGAACAGTAAATATTAGTAAATAAGAGTAACGAATTCTGGCGGGAAATCTGATTTGCGTGTAAAATTTTTATCAAGGGAGGTAATAACGTTTTTCTTAATTTTATTTCAACGACCTGCGGCCCGTTTCTTGCAAAAGGTTGCTCATCCAACCAACAAGGAACTTCCTTGTGGCCGACCTATGAGCTAGAAACAGCAGAAAAACTCTTGAATCACTCGAAAATAAGGCAAATACAACGATATTCAGTGCAGGGTAGACTTGATTTACAAATAAATTTTCATTCTACTTAAGTAATGAGCTATTAATGCTACAAAACAATGCATCTAGCATAGGAGAGATCAATCGATTACATCGATTCCAGGGTTCAACTGATAATTATATCGACCTCTTAACAAGTTGGCTCCCGAGCCGCATTTTATGTTTTAGTCCAGGGTCCCAATACAATATCTTAATTTTGACACGAGCGGCGTAATATTTTTAAACTATAAGGCGGTGTGCTGGCAGAAACTTTAGCACGCCGGGCGAAATGCTTAGCGGCATTTCATGTCTTTACATTCTGAGTTCAAATTCCGCCGAGGTCGACTTTGTCTTTCATCCTTTCGGGGTCGATAAAGTAAGTACCAGTTGCGTACTGGTGTCGATCTAATCGAGTGGCCTCCTCCCCCAAAATTTCGGGCCTTGTACCTAGAGAAGAAAAGAATATTTTAAAACTATACCATATGTGAGGTAAG
>NC_069006.1:4481059-4483256 GCF_001194135.2 Octopus bimaculoides
TTGAAAATCGATGCTGGTTTCTTTACCTCCCCATAACATTGGCGGTTCGGCAAAAGAGACTGATAGAATAAGTACTAGGCTTACTAAGAATAAGTCCTGGGGTCGATTTGCTGGACTAAAGGCGGTGCTCCAGCATGGCCGCAGTCAAATGACTGAAACAAGAAAGAGTGTGTATATATATATATATACACACACACACATATGGAAGATGCGCCCGCATGTATGTGTGTGTAAACTCACTTTTTGCTGAGCGTCAAACTAATAATACATTCCTTGTGTACACATCCGCTTGTTTGTTATTGTTCATTTGATTTGTCTACATATACACTCGCGCAAATGATTCTAACTTGCTAAAGGCGAATTAGGAAAACATGTCTATTGAATAATCCACTTTCAGAAGACATCCATCCATGTTTACAAGCATTTTTGCGATTATTTTCTCACCAAAACGCTGTCTTAAATAGTTTGACATAGTTTAAGTTTGGTCATCTCTAAATCTAAGGAGTCTTCTAGTTTTAAGTGTGGTCATCTCTAAATCTAAGGAGTCTTCTAGTTTTAAGTGTGGTCATCTCTAAATCTAAGGAGTCTTCTAGTTTTAAGTGTGGTCATCTCTAAATCTAAGGAGTCTTCTGTTGAATATAAAACCCACGTGTTGTTTTTGGCCATTTATAAATCAGTCGGTGGTTTTTGGTGTCTTAATGAGGGAAATTGTTTTATTATTTCTTTAAAATATTTAGAAACTAAATATCGATTTGTAATTGCTTATTGGAATTACTCGGTTTTATGTGTTAGGAAAACAAAAAAAAAAATCTTGGTTTTATTTGTAGGGGAGAAAATATATATATTGTAATTGAGATGGACAAATGAAAATACGTACAAGTTAGAAATAATCTATCTTAGTTTCGTCGCTATCTAATGTATAGTGTGGATATTTTATATAGAAATTAATGGCATGAATAAAACTAAACCTCCTTGCTTGGAGTTTCAGAAACTGTAAAATGTAATGTTTTGACATTGTTTTTGTTCTCAATTAATATTGAGCTAAGCCGGTGTTTGTTTGTGTGCAATCATACCAATAACGGAACAATGAAGTACTTATGCGTGTTTATTGTACAGACGGGCGAAGATATATATACACTCTAAATATATACATTCGGTGAATGAAAGCCTATTATTTAAGTTGATTGCGGTAGAATATTTTCTTTAAAAAACTCTAATTGTATACATGCGTGTGTGTGTGTATGTGGTCGAATATAACTTGTAGATTATACACATTCAGTGTTTATCTCTGTTGATAAGTAGTGGTATATTTTCTTTATAAAAAATAGTGAAGGTACCAAACAAAACTGGTGTGCCGACAACAATTTTCTGCGTATTACCATTCTCTGTCTAGTACGGAATGTATGAATACAAACATAAACATGGACACATGCTACTCGCCATTCAGCAGTGGCTTAGACAAACATCACGTGGAGTGCAAACCGTAATGGTTATACCCGTATAAAGGGGCTCCATGCATGGCCCTTGTAGGCCCCCGCGTGGGGGCAGATACGATAGCTGAGTGATTAGGCTGTAGGTTTATTAAAACTTTTGTTTTACTCTTTATGAAAACGGAAGATGTTGATGTGTGTACGCGGTGGGTTTCCAATAAGAAAAGATTATCGATGTAACATGCTACATATTGAATGTTCGTTTATTTCGTTAATTAAATGACAGTTGCTTTGCAGACACACCACTGCGCAGTTGGTTATATTTTGCACGTGGGTTGTATCGAGCAGATATATTTGCTTTAAAATTAGTCTATGGAAATACTAAAGGCGGGCAGAATGGGGTTAGGGTTTTCGAGTTGCGGGGGAAAAAAACGGCAAAATTGAAGAAGTTGGGGGAGGGAGGAATTTCACAATGCCGATTTTTGGCAATTTTCCGGAACCTCCGTATCCGAAAACGGGCAAAAAAAAATTACAAAAATAAAGGTGCCCCAGCATGGCCACAGCTCATGAGCTGAAACTAGATATAATGAAAATGAAAATTTGGGAGAAAATGGGGGGAGGCGGACGGGTGGAAGTCGTTCCGTGTTTTTACTGCATTTTTGACTTTGAGACTAAATATATTTTTGAAAATATTCACTACCTTACAGAAACTATATCAGCTAAGCAAATAGCCTTCCCTAAATGGTTTAAAAGCATTTTAATTATTG
>NC_069006.1:4483642-4487728 GCF_001194135.2 Octopus bimaculoides
GAGAAAAGACTATTTTATTGCTAAACACCAAAAATTACCCTGATATTTTATTAGCAAATTCAATTACAGTAGGCTCAAAGTTGAGGAAAAAATTTCTTGGAAAAAGAGGACCTGCCACCTGACTGTTTCAGACTCTCGACTTCAACAACAATGTTGATCAATTTCCATTTTTAAAGATGATGCAATATTTGCTATGTAAGGATTTCAAAGAGGTTTTGCACCAGTTACTAATGTTTGCACCCCTCCCATATATATATATACACACACACACACACACACACACACACAGTCTTTTGTTTCAGTCATTTGACTGCGGCCATGCTGGGGCACCAGTATCAGCCATGTTATCTCCGTGAGGCCCAATGCAGGTGCTATTCACATGCCACCAGCCCAGGGGCTTGTTATGTGAGACCGGCATTGGCCACGACTACGATTTCATTGGCTTTAAAAAATCAAGGGTATGTAGTGCTCCATTAAATAATAAAGTAAAAAACAAATGCACAAAAGAGACGTAGAGGTTTGCCAAATTCTCATCAGTTATCAACTAGTGGGTCAAATGCAATCTTGCGCCTTACAATAATATTGTTTCCCTTCTTGTGGTGCCAGCAACAAGAAGCCACTGCTAGGAAATGGGACTAAACCATAACAATGCGATCAAAGAACAAACAACAAATGGGTCAACATGCAATACGGAAGTGGACATAGGATGAACATGAGTAAATGTGATTCAAGATGAGACCATTAGTGGGTGGACGAGGGACAGCAGCTTCTTGTTGCTTGTGCCACCAGAATGGAATTGATATTATTGTAAGGCTCCATGTCAAACCATCCAACCCATGCCAGCATGGAATTTGGACATTAAACGATGATGATGTTCAAACTGGCTAAAATTAACAATCATATCATTGAAATCTTGAAGCTATGAGATAATGCATGATTAATTCATAACAACACGTGAATGAACAAACATTACATTCAACAGAGTAACCTGAAAGCTAAAGGGTTCCTTAGCTTGTTTTATGGTATAGATTCCTAAAAACATCCAGGTTTTAGATCTGGCCTGCATATTGAAAAGGTTTAGAACCTCTGGTCTAGACACACGAACCCATACATACCTTCATGAATGAGAGGTTTCATGGACTGTAAAAATGTTTGCAAGTCAAAACGTCAAAAGACTTTTTCTAAGATTTGTATATTTACATATTATATTTGTTCCTTCTATATTTCTATGTACGACACCAATGTTTTCTTGTAGGTGTATTTAGTGATAAATGTAGCCTTGTTTATCACATTTATTCATCACTGGTCTGGAATAACTCCATATATTCAATTGTGAACCATATTAGGCTTATCACGTCAAAGATTGTGATTTTGTATCCCCAAAATGCACCCCAGTGACAAACCTACAATGTTCATCTACCCAGAATGCACAGGCTGTCTCTTGTTTACATGACCATGCTGCAAGGCTGTATATTTTTTATATGGATTTATATTCTCATACCCATCAATATAGGACCAGTGAACATAACAAAAGAAATTCAAAGGCAGTTGATCCTAGCAATGCTGATGAGTGTAGGAGTGTATTGTCTACAGGAAACAGTAGAGATGATCAAGAAAATATGTGAATCTACCATTTTTATTTATATTTATTATAAAGTGTGCAGATGATTAATTTATCATGGATTCGATTGATCACCCACCCTTTTTTTTTTAAAACCAAATCCTTGTGATAAATGAGGATGCATGTCTATTGATTTTAATTCTAAAATTGTTCTTTTGTTTCAGAAAAAATGCCAAAGGGTCGCTCAAGAGGAAGAGCTGGAAGAGGTCAAGGTGATGGGAGTCAGGCTGGTCCAAGACCTGGTCAGGTAAGATTTAACCAGATGCATCAATTAATTACTAAATGCTTTTGTAAAGCAACTATATTTTTTGTTACTGGTGTTTACCATTTAACGTCTATTTTCCATGCTGATATGGGTTGGATGGTTTGACAGGAACTGACAAGCCAGAGGAAGACACCAAACTTCAATGTCTACTTCAGATTGGTTTCTATGGCTTGATGCCCTTCCTTATGCCAAACAGTTTACAGAGTTTAACCCATTACCTACCAGTGATCTCATATGAGTTCGCTTAAAAATTACAAATTTCGTAATTATCTGTCAATATTTACACACATCTAACCTTTTTGCTAGATCTACTAGGTATATTTCTCTGATATTCAAATGAGGTTTGCTAATTTTTCACCCAATATCTTGCTTATTTTTATTTAAAATGTTATTTTGATCATTCCAGCGTGTTTCTAAGGCTGTTTTATGGTAGAAATCAAAGTTTCATAAAAAAATTCCAGTTAATAGAATTATGGGAGGTAACAGGTTAATGGGCACTTTTTCTGTAGTAATGGTGAGATCAAGGTCTTTGCAAGACAAAACACCCCTGCTCAGTAAAGTGGTTGGCATTAGAAAGGGCATCCAGCAGTAGAAATCATGCCAAAGTTTCAGTTTAACTGTCTGAGGTCAGCATGGGTAACAGACATTAAATGATGATGTTCAGAACATAGCTTAACTTTTTAGCATTTAAACCAGCCATATCCAGCCTATCATACCTGCCCTTCAAATCCATTCTGAAAATATACACTGATATCATAAAAATTTCAAAGCTACGAGATAATACGCATGATTAATTAAAAACTGAATGAAAAAAAGCGTTACATTTGACAGAAAAATCTTAATTGTAAAGGGTCAAAGGGTATTGTTTGATTTTCTCTCTAATATTTTGACTGACCTCCCCTGGAGATCTTTTGCTCTCAGAATATTCTTCCTTGTCAAACAAAAGTTCAGAAATATATTTGATTCATCCGAAGACAACTCACTGTTATATTTTTCTGTTAACCCTTTCGTTACCAACCCAGCTGAAACTGGCTCAGGCTTTGAGTACAAATGTCTTGCTTACATAAGTTCTGAATTAAAATCTTCCACCAAACCATAATCACAATTTATGTTCCTAACACTAGCTGAATGATAACTAAGTTATTTTACTGAATTCTGTGTTATATTTAAAGTAATTGAAAGAAACACAGAGCATCTGAAAATAAATACAGTAACGAAAGGGTTAAATCAATTGCTGTTGGAAAATTTCACTGTGCCAGAATTTGTTTCATCTCGCATTATCTCATATTTTTGAGATTTCGAAGACGCGTTTATTTTTAGAAAGCTATTATACGGTTGGTGTGAGAGGCTGGATCTGCTTTGTTTGAACAGAAAATGGGTTGTATATTTGGACCATTTAACATTGAAACTGGGCATACCCAGTCCAAATATATATCCTTGTTTTATGTTCAAACCAGCCAGATCCAACCTCTCAAACATACCTTACAGTGTCACTCTAAAAATAAACAATCACATCAGAATCTCAAAGCTATGCATGATTAATTCAAAACGATGTGAATAAATAAGGATTACATTTGACAGTAATGTGAATATTAAAAATGTTTATGATGGTGTTTTGTTAGGGCATGTATTTAATTTATGACATGTCATTGAGTTTACACCTTTAGCATTTAAACTGGCCATATTTGGCCCAAATATTCTACCTGTTTTATCCTCAAACTGGCCAGATACAGCCTCTCACACCTACCCTACAATGACATTGTAAAAATGAACAATCACATCATTGAAATCTCAAAGCTTTAAGATAATGCATAATTAATTGAAAACAATGTGAATAAATAAGCATTACATTTGACAGAGGATACTGAATGCTAAAGGGTTAATAATTTCTCGATATGATTTTTATATTTTGTTGTGCCTGGGGAGAGTCATACTGTCTTAATATCTAACACACCGGTTCAATTTCCACTCGTTCATTTATTTTTTTCTTCCCAAGTTTTCGTTGCTTTTGTAACATTGTCAATGGATGTTGAGTCTGTCTGTTATCAGAGCTGCTCTGCTAATGGACAGTCAGCATCCACTGACAAGGTTACAAAAGCAATGAAGATTTTGGAAAGGAAAAAATTGAACCGGTGCGTGTGTTGGATATTAAGACTTTATGTGTCTCCCCAGGCACAACAAAATTTGTTTCAACACATGA
>NC_069006.1:4488325-4496516 GCF_001194135.2 Octopus bimaculoides
AGTTTGTTGAAACCAAACCTGCAAATTTAACAGTCCGACAAGGTAATTTCATTCTTCTTTTCTCGTTTTTTTTTTATATCTACAGTCCCTGTGACCAAGAGTTGTAGCAATTTGAAAGAAACCACATGAAAGATTCTTTCATGGTAAACATCACAACATTGTGGTTTTTTTAACACATCCACTTCTCTGCTGGTGTGTGAATTGTGGCCGTTGTCAGTGCTGGTGACACGTAAAAAAAAAACACAGTACACTCTGTAAGGTGGTTGGCGTTAGGAAGGGCATCCAGCTGTAGAAACCATGCCAAAACAGCTCTTTGGCTTACCAATCCTAGACAGCCTAACCCATGCCAGTATGGAAAACAGGCATTGAATGAGGATAGCATATTCCATTTGGACTTGACTACTTCAATGGATGAGCGTAGGTAATGCTGATGGTTCTGTCATTTGAAATTCTGAATAATCTCTACTTGTGAGATAGAAATCATCATCTTCATTTTTATGTCCACTTTTACTTGTTTTACATGAGTTGAGAGAAATTTGTTAAGTTTGATAGTCTTGCTGTTACTAACCATCACCTGTTTCCTAGCAATGTGATATTTCATTGTGGCCAGACATTTGGAAACGAATGACATAATTGGTATGCTTATGACCATCACATGTACAAAAAAACAAGGAGACACACACTCATAGGGCTTCTTTCACAACTACCAAATCCATTGAAAGGTTTTGGTTGACCCAGAGCTTTTGCAAAAAGGTGCTACACAGTTGGGACTGTAATGGAAATGGCATGGCTGGGAGGCAAGCTTCTTAGTCACACAGCCATGCCTGTCTATGTCTACCTAGGAACTGCTTTATTCAAGAAGCAACAGAGAACATGTTTGGTAGTCAAATGCTGTGGGCTGCAGTAGAACACTAGAACTCATTCTATTTTCACACATGTGCAGGCATTGCTGTGTGGTTGTGATGTTTGTCTACCAAATCCAATCCACTGCCAAGGCTTTGGTTGGACCAGGGCAATAGTAGAAGACACTTGCTCAAAGTGCCATGTAGTGGGACTGAACCCAAAACCATATGGTTAAGCAAACCTCTAAACCACACTGGCCACACCTGAACCAGCAGTGTCTTTCAGTAAGTAGACCTATAATCTGGTTGCTCTGATCTCCTTTCCAGGTATGCCTCTATTGGCTTATTTTACAAGCTCATCGTCCTTCTTTTGGCATATTTTATTTTTAATCCTACGCACTCTTCATCCTCATCCAGTAAGATGGAGGCTGTTCTTGTTTCATGGTACCAGTGGCAGGTAGGACCTGGCTAAATGTTGTCACTAATCTTTTGATTAACGACTCCAGTCTGCTAAAGGTTTGTGCCATCGTAGTGATTTTCACATAGTTTACTTCTCTGTGAGCTATTTAAACCTTAATCTGAATTATACCTCCTCATTATACCTGTTGCCAAATAGTTGAATTGATCCATTGAATCCTTGGTCTTCGTGTCCACTTCTTCCACGCTGGCCAAAGTGTGACAAAGCTTCTTGTGGCAGCATTCTACAGCTTGATGCTCTTCCTCAAACCAACCCTTGTTTGCAGAGTATTCCATTGGTTTCCTGTGTCAGCACCTCAGCTCTCAGGGAAGCATGTGGCCCTCAAGCATCCTTCCAGCAGTCCTCAATGATCTTTCCCCTCTATATAAATATAGTTTTCCTTAAATGGCTTGTGTTTTACTACCTTTGGTGCAGCCCCCTAAATAAAATTCAGGTTTTGGGTCTAGCCCAGATAATTAAAATGGTTTTGAACCTTTAGTCTAAATGTTGTTAAGTGTTAAGACACAAGGAGATACACGTGAGAAACAGATGTTTGTGTTCACTTCTTGCTAAACAAATTTCACTCATGAGATATTGATGTCTTGGTCATTCCGAGATTGTTGTACAATATACTTGTCTGAGGTGCCATGCTGTGAGATTGAACCTGACACCAGTAGGTTGCAAAGTGGACTTAACTATACAGCCAGTTTTTATTTGGAACATCAAATATGAGGTTAGATTTTTTTTTAATGTTAAAATCAGAAAAATAAATTTAAGTGGAGAATTAATATCAAAAGGTAAAATTTATCACCATTTTAAAAGTGGATGTGTTAAAAAAACCACAATGTTGTGACGTTTACCATGAAAGAATCTTTCATGTAGTTTTGTGCAACCTATGAGTACTCTTGTTTACATCGTTATTGGGAGACAATACTGCCATCCCCACTGACAGAACTTCCAGATCATATCGTTGCTATTATGCTTTTTGAGGAGGGGAAAAAATAGTTTCACCATTCCATAGCGAAACTCTTGTACTACACAATTTTTGATATCTTGATATCTGAAGCAGCTGGAGAGACAATAGTTTGACCAAAAGAATCGGCTATTGCAAGCAGAAATGAATATTGCAATAAATGCATTTTGGACATACGACAGTTTTACATAATAGCAACAATATGATTTTGGCCTTCCTTGGCTTTATCAATGATAGATACCTGACTGCTGGAAATAGCACTAACTGTCCCAGTAGAAATAACCATATGAAAGATTCTGGCGATCTTTCGTTTTGATTACATTTTACGTCATTTCTAATCCATGTGCGTTTATGTTTCTGAACAAGATCGTCACTTTCTGTAAAAGGGGGTTAGGGAATTCCGTCCGTAACCCTAACCCCCTTTTACGGAAACATAAACAAACGCACGTGGATTAGAAATGACGTAAAATGTAACCAAAATGAAAGATCGCCAAGTTTATCTCGTAAATTTGCAGTATTGTGTGTTCTAACACAATATCCCATTTTTAAGTGGTTAAAATCAAATATTTTGATCATCTGACATATTCCTTCATCATCCTCTTGTGTTAATATACAACCTCTCACAGCCAGTCTTGTTGTTTGCAGGTGTGTCCGGCACTCCAGTCCAGTTGTATTGTAACTATTTTGAGATCTTGGCTATGCCCCAGTACAGCCTTCATCATTACCATGTTAGTTTTGCTCCTGAAATAGAAGGCAAAAGAATTCGCAAGGCCCTCCTCATGCAACATGCCGAGAAGTACTTTGGTCACCTGCACCTGTTTGATGGTATGATGTTGTTTCTACCCCAGAAATTGCCTGATGTAAGTTTTGGGATTATGAAATCCTTATTTTAGTCATCATTATCATCGTTTTAATGTCCACTTCTTCCGGCCTGCATTATGGGTCAGTTGGAAGTTTATTCTGGCAGAAAATTGTTTTTATGGCAAGAGTGTCCTTACTCTTGCCAATCCTTACCTGTTTCCATGGAAGTTAATATTTCCCCGTGGCCAACCTGACATGTTTCTGCAGAATGTTGGAAGTGAATGACATTCATTTAAAACATTCTTGTGATGTCAAGACAAGCTGTCACACTAACACATACTTGCATAGGATACATAAATAATGGGTCTCTACAGTTTCCACCTGTGAAATCCACCCCAAGGCTTTTGTCAACCCAGGGCTATAACAGATGACACTTGCACAATGTGCCATGCTGTGGGACTGAACCCAAAGCCATGTAGTTGTGAAACAAGCTTCTTGCCACTCTGCCATCTCGGCTCTTAAATATAAGATTCACTGTCACTGAGCAATGCTGTTTAACACACCTAAACATGCTATTCTCACAGCTTCTAAATATGTTTACTATTCCTAATATGGTGTTCATAGTTCCTAAACCTGCTGTTCACTGCACTGGAATATGAAGCTTGTCTTCATTGAAAAGATTTTGATTATAAAACTGAAATGAATTAGTAAATGAAGTTTAAAAAAATTGATATGCTTACATATTGTAATCTTGCATTAGCCCAAACAGTAATGAGATTTCCCTCAATATTTTAATTGAAAAAGGACCAAAATGTGATTGGGTCGGCAATTGGTTCTGTTCGTTTTTTTTCTTCTTTTTTTTAATGTTGTGCTTATTTGTATGACTGTCATAAACTTTGTGAGATAAAGATTTCAGATTTGGAGTTAAATAATGTTCTGTCTTCAATTCTTTTGATACTAATTTGCCTGAGATTGTCCTTGGTCCTGTGATACAAACTTGCTACTTTAACCCTTTAGTGTTTTAACTGGCCAAAAATTATTTCTCTTTATTAGTTTGAACTGGCCATATCTGATTTCCCTACGAAATTGCTAAGAAAATAAATCACATTATTGAATTCTTGCAGCTTTGAGATAATAATGCAAGATAAAGCCTTTCCTGCCTTTATTCAAGTAAAAATACGGTGAAATTTTTGAGACTTCTTAGTTTTTCAATGTTTGAAGAGAAGTGTAATGTCTTAGTTTTTAACGATATGGCGTCAGGATTAAATTGATGTAAATTGAAGCCCTCCGTCAATTTTTCATTTATGTTTTGAACACCAGCCTTAATAATGATTGTTATTTTCCTAAATTCTTCATTAATTTGAAAGTTAATTGAAACAGAGTTTATTTTGACAGAATTATGATAACAAATGAGTAAAAGTGATCTGAATTAATTGAGATTTTGATGGAGCACCCACTTCATGAAAAAATTTTGATTGAAACAAAGGCAGTGTAGTTCAACAGAAATCATCATCTTCATCATCGTTTAGCGTCCACTTTCCATGCTAGCATGGGTTGGACGATTTGACTGAGGACTGGTGAAACCGGATGGCAACACCAGGCTCCAATCTGATTTGTCCGAGTTTCTACAGCTGGATGCCCTTCCTAACGCCAACCACTCAGAGAGTGTAGTGGGTGCTTTTACGTGTCACCCGCACGAAGGCCAGTCAGGCGCTACTGGCAACGGTCATGCTCAAATGGTGTATTTTATGTGCCACCTGCACAAGAGCCAGTCCAGTGGCACTGGCAATGATCTCTCTCGAAAATCCTATGAAGGCCAATTGTAACATAAGGGGTGAACAATCAAACAACAGCTTAAAAATAGAATTATTTTACTAAATTCTTCATTATTTTGAAACTTAATTGAAACAAAAGTAGTTTATTTCATCAGAAATATAGTAACAAAAAGGTTAAAGTGATTTAAATTAACCCTTTAGCATTTACATTATTCTGTTAAAAGTAATGTTTATTTATTCACATGTCTAATTAATCATGCATTATTGTGTAGCTTTGAGATTTTTTGGGAATGTAATTATTTAAAAATTACATTGTAGGATAGGTGTGAGAGGTCACATCTGGCCAGTTTAAACATAAAACAGGTAAAATATTTGAGCTGGATTTGGCCAGTTTAAATACTAAAGGTTAAAGCCTTCCCTCAAAATTTAATGTTGATTTGTTTCAAACACCAATTTAAAAACAAATTATTTTACTAAATTATTATTTTCAAAATTAATTGAAACAAAGGCCAGTGTGTCTCAGCAGAAATCTGGTAACGAATGGGTTTCAATGAAGTATTCTCTTCACTTTTGTGTTCTTAAAAGGTTTTGTATTGTAACAAATTGTGCTCAACTGTTTGAACAAAATATAATATTTTTCCCATCTTCACAGAAACTAGAGCTGGTGTCCAAGTGTAATGTTACTGACCAAATTTACACCATCACAGTAACCTGGCGTTGTAAAGTTGTACGTACTTCGCCCACCATTATCCAGCTGCTGAACATTCTCTACAAACAGTGAGTAATGTGTTCTCTGTATAACTTTGATTACACTGGTTAAAGTACAAGGTTGGTACATAGTCCTGGGACAGCCTAAGAAAATAGAGCTTATTTTCAGCTGACAAACTGAAAGGCTACTAGACAACACTGAAGTTTATACAGTTCTATATTTAAGAGATGAGGAATTATGTACATTATTTACATTTGACGGATATTTGTCCTCATCTTGTTTGTTGTTAACACATTTCGGCTGATATGCCCATAGGCATATGGCATAGTTGTTAAGAGCGCAGGCTACTCACCCCAAGATTCCGAGTTCGATTCCAAGCAGTGACCTGAATAATAATAATATCGAAAAATGCCTTAGGAATGAGAACCCAGGTTCGAAATTTCCCCAAGACACCTGATGAAGGCTGGAGGGTACATCAAGTGTAACGTGTTAACAACAAACAAGATGAACCTAAAACCCTAGTGGTTGAAAAACGAACTTCTTACCACACACCCACTTCTCAGCCTAAAAATAATTGACAAATATTTACAACCTCCCTGCATGCACCTTACATGTACATAGCAAACGCTTGAATATTTAATCCTTCTTAGATTTATCACTGTGAGGGTAGAAACTCAAGATTTTGTGTGATGATTGTGTGTTTAATTTATCAATTAAAATGTGTAATTGTTTGCTATGTTTCTTTTTCAGGATTCTTTCTTCATTACATTTGGTTCAAATTGGCAGAAATTATTATTCTATTCCGGATGAGATACCCAGAGACAATAAACTGGCACAAACCCACAAGTAATATTTTTATTCCAACTCCTATCTCTTTATCTTTTACTTATTTCAGTTTTTGGACTGCATCCGTGCTCGGACGTTACGTTGAAGGGTTTTTAGTTGAACAGATTGACCCGCCCCATTTCTCAATAATGATAGTTATTTTACTAAATTCTTCATTATTTTATAAAATTAATTGAAGCAAACACAGCACATTTCAACAGAAATATGGTTGTGAAAGAGTTTAATAATTCTGATAGAATTGTCTCAAAATTACTCTGGTCATACAGAGAAAATCTGCAATATAAAGTTATTTAAATGTCCCCATATAAATGAATTTTTAGCTAATAATGTAGTATATTCAGTACCCATATTTAAACTGTCATAATTTTGTCTACTTTCATCTCGTTTTTTCATTTGTCTAACACTTAGCCATTAGTTTCTGCTGTTATTATATTGCAACAATTGAATTGGATTAACCAAAAATTAGAAAATGTCAGATTTTGAATCATAAAGACATGTTAGGTCTCTAGAGAAGCACTATTCTAAAAATTTACATAGATTCTGTTATCTCCCTGAAAATATCAAAATGTTTTATCATATATCCCAACATGGTTTACACATTGGGAAATTGAAATGAGCTGGTTCAAAGTTCAAAGTTCACCTTAGGTTAAGCTTCAGTGATTGTCTTCTACTTGTTTCATTCATTGGACTGTGGCCATGCTGGGGCACCTCCATGAAGGGTTTTCATTAAACAAATCGACCTCAGGGCATTCTTTTTAAATTCCTTGTACATTTTAAATGATGATGATGATATTCTGTGTCTTGCTGAACTAAGTTGAAGGAATAGAAACAAACCAGCACCAAATGTCCAAGGGACAAATACACAGACACACATATACATACATACATACATACACACAAATACACGCACAGACACACGCACATATATAACAATTTAGCTAGGTGTAAAATCCACCTTAGGAATATTAAATATTGTTTTCTTTTCCATTTCTTATATATATATATATGTATGTATATATATATATATATATATAATGTGGTCTGATCAATAAGTAACTGGACATAGTAATGGAGCTAAAGCACACAGAGTGAAGCTGCTTGGCACAGATTGATCTTGAAATCTGCTGTGCATGTGCACTAAGTTTTAATGTTCTAACTCACTACTGCTGTTTACGGCAGTGCTTGAAAGGAAGGTGTGTAGCATGTGATTGTCGCATTGACCATGACAGAGAAAGTTGAGCAGAGAATTTGCATCAAAAGTTTGGCAATACCTGCTCAGAGGCCTACATAAGTTTTATAGAAAGTGTGTACGGAGAGGAGTGTATGAGCTGCACACAAGTGTACGAATGGTTCAGATGTTTCCAAGATGGCTGAAAAATGTCGATATTGACGAACGTTCTGGGAGACCTGCAACCAACAGAACTGAGAAAGACATGGCAGATGTGCATGCAACTGTGAATGGAAATCATCGAATCCCCATCCGTGAGTTATCAGAGGATGTGCAGATTAGTTATGGTTCAGTTCAGTCCATTATCGTTGAAGATTTGGGTATGAGATGTGTGTCTGCCAAGTTTGTGCCAAAACTGCTTTCAGCTGACCAAAAAGACACTTTGGTTTCAGTTGCACAAGATCTCCTTCCTTCATTGTGTCGAGAATGATGAAAACTTTTTGAAAACAGTGATAATGGGTGATGAATTGTGGGTCCATGGCTATGACTCCAAAACGAAGGCTCAGTCTTCACAGCGGAAGACCTCAACTTCTCTGGGACCAAAGAAAGCACAAATGAGC
>NC_069006.1:4496963-4499428 GCF_001194135.2 Octopus bimaculoides
ATATATATATATATATATATATATAAATAAAAGCACACACTCAGTTGGGTTTCTTTTAGTTTCTGTTTGCCTAATCCAAGCACAGGGCTTTCGGACTATAGTAGAAGACTCTTCCTCAAGGTGCCATGCAATGGTACTGAACCTTGTACCATGTGATTGGGAAGCTAACTTCTTAACAGGAAGGCCATGCCTTTTTTTTGTATTTGAATTTCTTTTGCTGTTTTTACAAATTGATTTTATTTTGATAATCAAACCTTTGAAAAGGATTTGAGCTTCATATTTTGGAATAGTGAATGCCATGTTTACGAGCAGCAGACGCCATATTTAGATGCTGTTTTCTAAATCAGAAGCTTCTTTAATTTTTAAAATTTAGAAGGAAGGACAGCTTGAAAGTTAAGACTTAAAATAGAAAAATGGTTTGTGAAAAATTGCAGAAAATATTTAATCAGTCTGAAGCATGCTAACATTCTTACTTTAAAAACGTCAGGTGTTCATGTAGTGTTTATCTAATCAACTACTGTGTTATTAATCTAGTAATTAAATTTCCTTTGATATTTTGAATTAAATACAAATTTGCAAAAGCAAGCTGCCTCAGGTGCTTTAGAATTCTGTAACAAACACTATCTTGGAATGAGATAATTTGGTACAGTTGTTTGGACTTGGATGCAGAGGAATTGGTGCAGCTGGCTCGAGCATTCACCCTGTTTTGGCAACCATACAGGTTGGTTGTTGTTGGGGACAAACACAGTGCATGCATGTGTAGAATTATACACAAACTGCTCGATAGAAAGAGGTGTTAAAATCTATTAATTGATGATCATGATTGACATAAGTGCGTTCTCTCTCCTCATACACATGGAGAAATATGCTCACATTCAAATGACAAACACTTTTCCTATCCCGATACACACAAAGAGAATTATGCTCACATATATGAACAGAGAGGAAAGGAGGGAGAACCAAGATAAACATTGAAATGACTCGTTTCAAATAAGCCAGCATTGAATCATCTCTGCCAGACAATTGGCACAAAAGCAGCTGTGCCAAAAAGTGTTACGTTAGCATTGTAAAAACTCTCTACTGCCCCCCCCCCCATTGCTCTCATCCAAACTAGCAAATAAGATACTTTATTTCTACTTTTGTTTTAATTAAGATTTGATGTCATTTTTGATTAATTGATGAATTTTTTTTTTTCCTTTTACAGATTAACTGTCTTTGATGGCATCCAGAGCAGCATTTTGAATTATGAGAAAGGAGCAATGTTGTGTGTTGATATTTCCCACAAAGTGATGCGTACCGATACAGTTGCTGATCTTATGCGCAGCTGTCGTATGCATGTTGGTGCATCTGGATGGAAGGAGACAATTATGAAGCGTTTGTTGGGAAAAATTGTTCTCACTAGGTACACACTTATAGTGGTATTTTTGCTTTTTTAAATTCCTAATCAAATATATTGATACGTGATTAATTATCTCTAACTGTTGGACACCTTTCCGTTGTTAGTTGGTAACTAAGGGTTTCTCCTTCAAAGTGAAAGGTAGATTGTACAGTGCTTGTTTATGTACAGCATATTTTATATGGTAGTGAAACATGGGGTTTGTCTATGGGGGACTTGCAAAGGCTTGAAAGAAATGAAGTCAGCATGCTCCACTGGATGGGTAATGTCAGTGTGCATACAGGACAGATTGTAAATGACTTGAGAGGCAAACTGGGTATAAGAGGCATCAGATGTTGTGCGCAAGAGAGAAGACTGCTGGTTTGGTCATGTGATGTGTATGGATGAGGACAGCTGTGTAAAGAAGTGCAGAGCACTAATTATAGAGGGAACTTGTGGAAGGGGTAAACCCAGGAAGACTTGGGCCAAAGTGGTGAGAAAGGATGTTCGGGTGCTGAGCGTCATTGAGGAAATGACAAGGGGCCCCGGGAGATGTGATGATTTGCTGTACTTGATAAGACACGTCAGGCTAAGTAAGATGTCTTCCATACATACAGGCTTGTCCTTTCAGGTGCCAGTGGCATGTAAAAGGTACCCATCACACTGTTAAGTGGTTGGTGTTAGAAAGGGCATCTAGCTTTAGAAAACACACCACAACAGCTGTAAGACAAAATGGAGTCTGGCCAGGCACATGTCAAACCATCCAATCGATGCCAGCATGGAAAACGAACATTAACCCTTTCGTTACCAAACCGCCCAAAGCCGCCCGAAAAAAATTTTGGTTCATGTGACCAAGACGCCCAAAACCGCCCATAATCACCTGTTCATATTTAAATGAGAATATCCGAGCAAATCTCGTTAGTACATTCGTGAAAACACGTGATTATTTGTGTAAACAGTTCAGCTATAGTTTTGTACGACGATCAATGTGTTTTTTTAATTTTGTGAATTTTGGGAGATTTTTTTCCAAATTTGTTCCTGTTGTGTTTTCAAAATTTGTAATCCTGACAAAAAAATGGATACGAATTTT
>NC_069006.1:4500341-4502108 GCF_001194135.2 Octopus bimaculoides
TGTTGAATTTACCTGTATTTACCTTTAATTAAAGTCACTTTGTGACAAAAATTTTGGTATAGAATTGGTTGAGAACCTTTCGTTAAATTATCTTCCAAAAATCACATTAATATGTTGATAAATAAAAAAGTTAGAGTTGTTTATTGAAACCAGCCTAAATTTATGATTATGTTAGAAATTAATTGAAACACATAAGGAGTGTAATTTGGTTAGAAATATGGTAACGAAAGGGTTAAACGATGATGGTGGTGATATATACTGTAATTACCGATATATAAGTCATATTATTTTATACTTAGTCTTAACCAAAAAAAAAAAAAAAATTTGGGTGTGTAACTTACAGAGTAAAGATAAAAATATGAAAGGAAAAAAAAATTTGTATCAAGATTTAATATGAACCCTTTAGCATTCGGATTTCTTTGTCAAATGTGATGCTTATTTTAGTCACATTGTTTTTTGTTTTGAATTAATCACATTATTTTGTAGCTTGAGAATTTTAATGGTGTATTTGTATACTTTCAGAATGACATTGTAGGGTAGGTGTGTGAGGCTGGATCTGGTCAGTTTTGACATAAAACAGGAAGAATATTTGGGCTGGATTTGGCCAGATTAAATGCTAAAGAGTTAAATTAGGAGTGTGACTTAGACACAAGTAAATATGCTGTACACATATGTATACACACACACACACACACACACACACACACACACACACGGATATTTAAATCTTTTCAGCAAATACAACCTATATTTGCTGGTGTGTCATACTGTTTGTACTTGACTTTTAACTGATAAACTGGAGTATGACTCGTCCACCGGGCAAAGCTGAAACTATGAGAGAGAAATAGTTCTACCAAGATTTGACACAAAATTAGGGGTGTAAAACTGAGTAGATACAGTGATGGGGGTGACTTGGTGAAAAGGTCTCCTACTGCTTTGGTGTTTCTTTATCTTTATGCCTTTAGTAATTAAACCGGCCAAATCTGGCCAAAATATTCTGTATATTTGTTGAATGACATTGTTGAAGTAGGTGTGAGAGACCCAATCTGGTTGCTTTGAACATAAAACAATCACATCATCAAAATCTTGAAGGTACAGGATAACGTCTGATTAATTCAAAAGGCTGTCAATAAATAAGAATTATAATACAATTTAATCTGAATGTTTAAGGGTTAAAAGACTGATGCATTGTAGCTGTGTCTGGAATATGTAGAAGGGAATGTGTTTTTGTCTGCTCTGGAGTGAGGGTCGTGAAAATAATGAAATTTGTAAAGATTTCATTGTTGCTCGAGTGTCTAGTTTTCTGTGCTTGTGGAATATATTGGTGGAATATATTCTTTTCTACTCTAGGTACAAGGCCCGAAATTTCTGGGGAGCGGGCCAGTCGATTAGATTGACCCCACTACACAACTGGTACTTAATTTATCGACCCGCGAAAGGATGAAAGGCAAAATTGACCTTGGTGGAATTTGAACTCAGAACATTTCACCCGGCATGCTGACGCTTCTGGCAGCTCGCTGCTTTTGGATGATATATATTGAGACCGGTTTCTTACAGCCGGGTTTCCTTAGCTGTTGCTAGCCCTCCTGTGTGTTCAAGCAAATTGTAATATTTCCCCATGGCCAGTCATATTCCCATAGAATATCGAAAGTGAATGACACTGCTTGTATGACGGGCAAATATTTTACAACTATCAAATGGCATTAATTCATGGAGACAAACACGCAGATGTGTGCGCACACACACACACACACACACACACACACA
>NC_069006.1:4502223-4507872 GCF_001194135.2 Octopus bimaculoides
TAATAGAAGACACTTGCCCAAAGTGGAATGCAGTTGGGAGTGAACTCAGGAAGCTAACTTCTTAACCACACAGCTATGCTTCATCGTAATTGTCATTTAATTCCATGTTTGTTGTGTGTTCATATATGTGTGTGTGTATATATATATATATATATATATATATATATATATATATATAATGTATGGTTGGCCAAAAATCACCTGACAGTAAATTAAAAATTTCATAAATACTTAATATTCAATTTTAATTATTTCAATTATGAATGTTTAATAATTGAATGCTGTGAGTTAAAATCACCATTTTATTTTCAACATTTGTCTATTTATTAGCGAAGTCTCACAAAATATTTAGCTTTAATCTTGGAATTAAATGGTTTTGATTTAGTCGGGTGACTTTTGGCCAACCCTGTATGTATGTATGTATATATATATCACTATTTAGCATCCATTTTCCATGCTGGCATGGGTTAAACCAGAGTAGTATATACCAAGGTACACTGTCTGCTTTGGCATGGTTTCTATGGCTGGGTGGCCTTCCAAACATTACCCACTTTACAGAATATACTGGATGTTTTTTTTATGTGGCACCAGCATTTGTGAAGTCACCATGTATAGTATTGAGGGACGTGAAAGTATGATAGAGGGACAAGTGTCTTGCTGAAGAGGTGAATACATGGGTTCCCTATGAGAGAGAGAGAGAGAAAAATGGTGAGGGCATACTCTCGAAATAGGGTGAATATGAAAGAGAGAAACAGAAGAATTGATGGGTAGCTAAGTGTGACAGATGATTAGAGAGTGAGATTGATGTGAATGTAATGAATATCAATGGTGGGGGGAATAAGGGTGGGTTGGTGATGAAGAGCTGCGTATCTAAAATGTATTTAATAGTAGTTGACCAAGATCAGAACGTCTTGCAAAGAAGCCTTTATTATACATGTGGTAGGTTTGAGAAGTGATTAACTGCAGAACTGATTACGCCAACACCATAACCCACACATGCAAGTTGTTTGTCATTTTGCTTCCACATTTTTCTCTTACATAGATACAATAATCGTACGTATCGAGTGGATGACATTGATATGGACATGTTGCCAACCAGAACTTTCCGCAAACACAATGAAGATGTTTCTTTTGTATCCTACTACAAAACGGTAAGATATATACATACATATATATATATATATACACATACATACACACACACACACACACACACACACACACACACACACACACACACACACACACACACACATATATTATCCACAGTCTCTCTCTCTCATTTTCATTCACTTGTTTCATGTTTCAATTGTTGGATGGTGGGTGGCCATGCTGGGGCACCTCCATGAAGGGTTTTACTTGAACAAATCAACACTAGTGCCTTTTATTGTTTTTTTTTTTTCGTTTTTCCAAGCCTAGTCGCTTTTGCTGAACCATTAAGTTACAGGGATGCAAACAAACCAACACCCCCTGTCAATGGGTGGGGATGGCATGCATGCACACATCTCAAACAATGAGAATGTGTGCTCAACCGCATTGGTGGATAAAGATTCTTTGTTAACAGTTTGTTTTGTGATGAATTAATACTGACTTTGCTCTTTTCTTTTCTTCCGATTCCTTAGAATTATGGCATCAATATCCGACACCTTGATTTGCCTATGCTTCTTAGTAAACCCAAAGCTCGTGATATCAGAAGAGGCCAGAATACTCCCATCTACTTAGTTCCTGAGTTGGTTGTTATTACTGGTAAGTTAAAAAAAAAAAGAACCCAAACAAACCAGGTTTTAACCATTCCATTAACCGTTTGCCTGTTCTGTGTATGACATCTGATGGTGTGCAGGACATACTTCCCCGGTGTTCATGTATCATGTATGATATGCATTCTCAGTTGTGGTTGAAGAACAATTGGAAATGTGTGTCATACATGATGCATGGACTTCTGGAAGGAAAGCTTTATAGTCAGAATGTATGAAACAATGGGTAGCTGAAAGCCTGAAAACAAGCAGGGACTTTCTGGACAAACTTATGAAAATACTTTCACCAACCAAAGGATTAGGCTTATACGAATGCTGAGTTGTTTTCCTTTTTGTGTATTAAAGAAATTGTTTTCTGGGCTGTGGTATGTTTTCTGTTGACAACAATAATCCAGATTAGGATTTGAAGCGCGCAGTGACTGGGAGTAATTTGTTTTTTAATGGTGAAACTGAAGTCGATACAGCCATAGATAAGTGTGTAAATCATCATTTAACAATCCATCTTCCATGCTGGCATGGGTTGGACAGTTTGACAGGACCTGGCAAGGTCATGTGACATATCGGGTCCGTTTTCGCTTGGTTTCTACAGCTGGATGTCATTTATAATGCCAACCACTTTACAAGAGTGTAGTGGGTGCCTTTTGCATGGTACCAGTGATGTGGTTAATAACTTCTTGGATGGAAAAACTAGCCACGGAACTACCCATGTCTTATTCCCAGTAGGTTTGAGTCCAAGCCTTTGGCCTTTGCATCCGAAGGGTCTTTTAACTTGATATTTGCATGCTATTTATTTACAACTTCTGAGTGGGACCATTTAAACCAATTTCTTTTTATGCTTCTCAAGTATAATGAAAGTTTAAACTCAGTCTTTGTTTTATACAAAATACACTTTCATGGATGTTTGGAAATGGATGCTGCTTGTGTGACGTTGCCACCAACAGACATGCACGCACTCTTGTCATCATTTTAACGTCCATTTTCCTTGCTTGCATGGGTCAGATGGAATTTGTCAAAGCAGATTTTGTATGGTTTGATGCCCTTCCTCTCGCCAATTCTCACTTGTTTGCAAGTAAGGTATTTCCCCCCCTGACCAGAAATGTTTTTCATGGAAGCTTGGAAGTGGACACCATTTGCATGACGGTGAGGCTCATTTACAACTATCACACGAAGACAAGACAAGGCTACAGAAATGCACACACAACAGGCTTTATTCAGTTTCCGTCTACCCTATCCACTTACAAGGATTTTGGTTGGCTTGGGATTATATTAGGAGACACTTGCCCAAGGTGCCACACACAGTGGGGACTTGTGACTGAATCCAGAACCATGTAGTTGAGAAGTAAGCTTCTTAACACATCGCCATACTTGTACATATGCATCAGTGTGTGTGTGTGTTTGTGTGTGTGTATGATAAATATTTATAACTAAATATATTTTTTTTAAATGTTACCTTAAAGGTAAATAGCTGGGTGGGTGTACGAACTCCTTTATTCTAGCTGTATTTAAATAAATACTTGTAGCCAACTGTTAATTTGTTTTGTGCTTACAGGTCTTGATGATGATGTCAGGACAAACTATGAAATAATGAAGGACCTGGCTCAGACCACTAGGCTGACCCCTGAAACAAGAGTTGAAAGACTAAAGAGGTTTATTGGATCTACCCGAAGGTAGGTTGTGTGTGTGAGAGGGTTGGCTGTAGTGTTTGGCCTCCCTTAAGAGTGGTCATTAACCCTTTAGCATTCAGATTACTCTGTTGATTGTATTGTCCATTTATTCACATCTTTCTCAAATAATCTTGCATTATCTCATACATTTGCGATTTTGATGATGTCATAGTTTATTGTTGGGTAGGTGTGAGAGGTCAGATCTGGTCAGTTTGAACATTAGATAGGTAGAATATCTTGGCCGGATATGGCCAGTATAAATACTGAAGGGTTAATTCCCTTTTGATACCAACCCCTCTAAAATCATCCTTCTTTCTGCAATACAAACATTCCTGTTAATTCATGTTCCAAATGCCAGTTTAATGATAACAAAAGGGTTAAAGTGATCTAAATTCAAACTTTGCATCAAAATATTGATGTTAGTTTCTGTTCCAAACATTGGCATAATAACGACTGTTACTTTACTAAATTTTTCGTTATTTTCAAAATGTATTGTGTGTATATCATCAGAAACATGGTAACAAAAGAGTTAAAGTGGTAGGAGAGCATGAAGTAGGAAGAAATATTTAGGTAACCGATTAATTTCATTATAACATTTGGCTTTGTATGTTTGGGTTCAAATCCTGCAAGTCCCGAGAGCTGATCTATCTTGGCCTAGTTTTTTTATTTTTAAAAAATGTATATATGAATAGGTCATGTGTAGGGGGAATGCACTGTTGCAGTGCATTATTACATCCTCCATTTGTCAATAATTACTCAGGTTGTCCCAGGTTCTGCAAGACACTCCCTTCTCTGCTGTGGCTTCTGGTCAACCAACACGAGCCCCCCCCCCTCCTTGCTGAATTCTCAAGAGAAGAGAATATGATACAGAGGATCGAACTCCTAATAATGAAGCATCATGCTTAAACGGTCTGAGCTGACTCTCAAATTCTTCACATGAATCCTCATGATGTAGGGATAAATCAGATTAAATTATTTTTTATAAGGGTTCCGTGTAGCTTCATCATCCTCATCGTTTAACGTCCGCTTTCCATGCTAGCATGGGTTGGACGATTTGACTGAGGACTGGTGAACCCCGATGGCTACACCAGGCTCCAATCTGATCTGGCAGAGTTTCTACAGCTGGATGCCCTTCCTAACGCCAACCACTCAGAGAGTGTAGTGGGTGCTTTTTACGTGCCACCGGCATGAAGGCCAGTCAGGCGGCACTGGCAACAGCCACGCTCAAAATGGTGTATTTTATGTGCCACCCGCATAAGAGCTAGTCCAGGGGCACTGGCAACGATCTCGCTCGAAAGTCCTTACATATGCCGCGGGCACAAGTGCCAGAAAGGCGACGCTGGGTACAGGTGCCATCCCGATTTCGCTTTCGCTTGCCCCAATAAGTCTTTGCAAGCTGGTAGCTTAGTTTTAATAATTTTTTCTATTTTTTAATTTGTACAAATTTGGTTTGGAGGGAACAATGGACCAGCAAGGTGTACGCGTAAGAGGACTGACATTAATAATGTCTCTACCCTGGGGCTGATTATTAACATCAATAGTAGTTTGACCCTGGTTCGGGAATATCAGGGTTTTGTGGAGTAATATAGCCATGCCTTAGCCATTGTCATTCCCTCGCCTGTTCTGTGCCAGGGTCCCAGGTATGGATTAATCTGTGTCTGTTACAGAACTGACTCAGGCAGAAGGTCACTAACAAACACCTGAATAGACCTTGGGCAGGTGAGGCTCATTCAAGAGAGGGTTTCCATTAAAAATTCTGCATCCTGATAACTACTGTCTTTATGGCATTTGATGCACGAGACGTGTACAATTTTGAAGGATAAGCAAATGGGATTGGTTCTGCAGAAACCATCATCATCATTGTTTAACGTCCGCTTTCCATGCTAGCATGGGTTGGACGATTTGACTGAGGACTGGCGAACCCCGATGGCTACACCAGCTCTAATCTGATCTGGCAGAGTTTCTACAGCTGGAGGCCCTTCCTAACGCCAACCACTCTGAGAGTATAGTGGGTGCTTTTACGTGCCACCCACACGAAGGCCAGTCAGGCGGTACTGGCAATGGCCACGCTCAAAATGGTGTATTTTATGTGCCACCTGCACAGGAGCCAGATCTTCCTGGCACTGGCAATGTCTTTACACGTGCCAGGAAGGCGATGCTGGGCACAGGTGCCATTGATGGTTTCACTTTCGCTTGCCCCAATAAGTCTTCACAAGCTGAGTTTCGTTTCC
>NC_069006.1:4508073-4516036 GCF_001194135.2 Octopus bimaculoides
CACCACCATATTTCACAAGCCCCGTGGCGATTGGGTAAGAAGCAACAGGGACAGGAAGAAGTGTTCAGCTTTGACCCTGTACATAGGCAGCCAGACATAGATTCTTTGATTTTGGTCACCCCTTGAAATATGTATAAACACAGACATTTTCCGTGCTGTGATACATGGACTGTGAACCCTTCGGTTACTTCTTGTCCAACACCTCTTCTGTGTTCTTCGTGTGTTGTTTAAGGATTTTATGAATAGAAATCAGTAGAAACTGTATTGATGACACCGTCTCACTTTTGTTTGACTTTCCACTAATTTGTGTCCTCTTATAGAAACAAAGAAGCCATGGACCTTGTTGAGAAATGGAAACTTCAACTTTCTGACAATTTGGCAGCCATTGCTGGGCGTGTACTGGAACCAGAAAAGATGTACAGCAGCACTAAATCAGTATGTTTTTGAAATTTTTTTATTCCTTCTTCATTTCGGTCTAATGATTGTCAGAATTTTTCAAACCATGTTTGTGATATATGTAGACTTGTTTATCACGGATTCATTCATCACTGATCCAGAATAACATGGTATGTTCTGTTGTGAATTTTATGACACTTATGGATTTATCTGTCACAACATGGGTCAGCAATCCGTCAAATTTTGCATGTACTGCAAAAATGTACCCTACCAACTACCCAGAATGGACTGGGTATTGCTTATGCATAGTTATTTAAAATTTACAGTTGTCCCCGTCTACATGGGACTTTTGAACAGAAAACACCAAAAGGCACCTAATCCCTTTAGCACTGAGACTATCCTTGATGGGAATCATGGAGGTGATGACAAGTGATAGATCTTTGGCGATGCTGTGCTGAGAAGACTTGTCAAATCAAGTGAAGTCATAGTTGTTGTAGTTGTTACTGGTGTCATGTAAGTAGCATCCACAAAGGTGTAGTCATGGCTGTTGCTGGTGTCATATAAACAGCACCCTGCCAGTGTTGCGTAAATGGCACCTTTGAAATCATAGTTGTGGCTGTTGTTGGTGTCATGTAAATGGCACTTGTGCTGGTGGCATATAAAATTACCGATTACACTCTTGGAGTGTTTGGCATGAGGAAGGTTCATCCAGCCATAGAAACTGTACCGAATCAGACTGGAACTGGTGCAGCTCCCTAGCTTACCAGTTCCAGTCAAATCGTCTAACCCATGCTATGCTAGCATGGAAAGTGGACATTAAATGATGATTATCTGGCTGAAACACTCAACCTGTCTTATGTTAAACCTAACCAAATCTAGCCTCTCACACATAGCCTACAATGTCTTTATAAAAATAAAGAATTACATCAGCAAAATTTCAAAATTACAAGATAATTCCTGATCCAAAACCATCAATGTGGATAAAAAAAAAGCATCACATTTAGTAGTAATCTAAATGCTAAAGTGTTAAATGTGTGAAATTTGTTTTGTGCTATTTTTCAAAGATTAAAACAAATATGCTACACATGTATTTTTTTGTTTACTTATTAAGGTCATCTCTACAGATATTCTTTAGAAATTATGGGTTAGATGGGTGCTGATGAAGGGGCAAAACCCCTGAAACATGACATACGCTCATTACCCGTTTTTCATCTTTCATCTCATTGTTTACATCTTAGGTGTGGTATATGAAATGTGCTGCCCGACTGGCTCCCATGCCGGTGACATGTAAAATGCACCATTTGAGCGTGGTTGTTGCCACTGCTGCCTGCCTGACTGGCCTCCGTGCCGGTGGCACATATAAAGCACCCACTACATTCTTGGAGGGGTTGCTGTTAGAAAGGGCATGCAGCTGTAGAAACCTTGCCAGATCAGATTGGAGCCTGGTGCCAGTCCTCAGCCAAAACCGTCCAACCCATGCCAGCATGGAAAGCAGACGTTAAACGATGATGATGAACAAAAATCAGTGCTGGCTTTAATTTCTAGAGAATATCTGTAAAGATAACCTAAACAAGTAATGTAAAAGTGCACAGCTAGAATGCAGTATTGACTTCTAAAGACATTTGATATACTTTATAGAGTATTATGGTTGCACAATGAAATATTCCGTACCTATGAGTCTTCCACAAACTTGGATTTTGTTAACGACTGTTGAATGATGGATAATCTTTTGTATGTTAATGTCAGCAATTGTATGCACGTCTTATAACATTGTTTTGCAGCTGTCCTACCAGTCCCGTGACCCAGATTGGTCAAGAGATCTGCGTGACATGTCACAGGTTGCTACAATGTCTGTAGACAGATGGCTACTCATCTATCCAATGAGCTGTGGACGTATGGCTAAAGACTTAGAGTCCTGTCTTCAGCGTGTTGCCAAACCCCTAGGAATCCGATATGCTGAACCCTACTGGTAATTAAAATCAACTTTTCAAATTATCTTATTTTATTTGTTTTTTATATATTCATTTGTCTGGGTGTGGCTCTGTGGTTATGTTGTTTTCTACCCAACCTTGTGGTTTTTGCAATTGTTTCTTTCAGTTCATGTCTACCAAATCGCATTCTGGAGGCTTTGGTAGACATGAACTGAAACAAACAATTGCATCATTTTTTTGCTTTTACTTTCCCCCGCCATGGTGGGGCACCGCCTTGAATAGTTTTAATCAAGTGAATTAATTAACCACAGGGGTTATGTTTTTTTTAAAACCTGTTCTATCTTTTTGCCAAACTGTCAAGTTAGAGACATAGGTGCAGGAGTGGCTGTGTGGTAAGTAGCTTGCTAAACAACCACATGGTTCTGGGTTCAGTCCCTCTGCGTGACACCTTGGGCAAGTGCCTTCTACTATAGCCTTGGGCCGACCAAAGCCTTGTGAGTGGATTTGGTAGCCGGAAACTGAAAGAAGCCTGTCGTATATATGTATATATATATATGTGTGTTTGTCCCCCTAGCATTGCTTGACAACCGATGCTGGTGTGTTTACGTCCCCGTAACTTAGCAGTTCGGCAAAGAGATCGATAGAATAAGTACTAGGCTTCCAAAGAATAAGTCCTGGGGTCGATTTGCTCGACTAAAGGCGGTGCTCCAGCATAGCCACAGTCAAATGACTGAAACAAGAGAGTATGTAAACAAACCAACACTGGATGTCCAGCAGTTGTGGGCCAGAAACACGAACACACACACACACTAAACAAAATTCTAGTCACACTCTACCTCCGCTTTCCTAGACTAATTTCTCCTTTCATTCTTTCTTTCTTTGCAAGGTGTGAGATTCAAGGTAACGATGCTTCAGGACAGGGTTACATATCAGCCATCAAAGAGAAAGTGACAGAATCCACTCAGTTGGTTGTGGCATTAGTGTATGATAACTCCAAAGGCAGATATGATGCAATCAAGAAATTCTGCTCCATTGACCAACCAGCAGGAAAACCAGGTAAGATGAACTTCTATCCTGTTAGAAATTTGAGTGATGTTACTCTGTCAGCTACGTTTTTATGATCGTTAACTCCTCCTAGACTGTTGGTGCAAAGACAACGAAAGTCAAGCCAGGGAATGTCCTAAGGAGGTCTATTTTTTTAAGGGCTGCATAATTGGGGCTCCACTAACCCTGCTAGTTTTACTGCATTTTAAACAAAGTATATGCTATTGCTGACCAAATCAGAGCAGTGACAATGAATTCCCAGGGAGCGTCGTAAGAAGGTTCAATTTCTGAAGGGTTTCTTAAATGGGGCCCCACTGACCCCCCTATTTTTAATGTATTTACCTTGCTCTTATGCTTATTGATTACACTATGACTGGCATCAGTGCTTAGCACATTTGCAGAAATAAGTTTGGGCCTCCTAAATACCTTCACGTACATTCAAATTGAGATAAAGAATTAGAACAGGTACGTTTCAAGAGGATATTTATATTTTGTAGTTTATGAAACTGGTAAAAGTAATACCTTCAACAATCTGACGGTATAGGGGCCGTACACTATATATGTTTGAATTTTTTTCAAATGTTTAGCATGTGTAGACTTATGGTCAGATTGTGGAAATTGGGAATGCTGCAGAAAGGACTTAGTCTTTTTTTTTTTTTGTTTTTTTTTTTTGTTTTGAATACCGTAATCCTCGCCATATCACGGTTCACCTATTGTGTACTGAGTACATTATGGTTCACCTTTCATGCACTCATTACATCTGTAAATTTATATCGTGGACTCCTCAGTATAACACGGGTTTCTGTTGCCGATAGGTATTTATATTCTTTTAGGTTTTGGAGCGTAACAGCCACGGTAGTCAAGGGATTACTGTACTGTCATTTGCTAAAAATAATGCTCTGCCTTTGTGGTTGTTAATTATGTAGTAAGTAAAAATAAAAGTGATAATGAAAAGAAATGTGTTAACATTTTACCAAGAAATTGCCTAAAATGAAAAACCACCCTGTGTTCAATATGTGAAGTTGGTCTATTTTACATGTATTAAGGTACTAAAAACTTTTTCTTGAATTTGCTTTATTCAAATCAGAATGCATCTAATATGGCTGTTATTTATGCCATCCTGCATAAGTGTGGAGGCCCAGTGGTTAGGGCAGCGGACTCGTGGTTATAGGATCGCGGTTTCGATTCCCAGACCGGGCGTTGTGAGTGTTTATTGAGCGAAAACACCTAAAGCTCCACGAGGCTTCGGCAGGGGATGGTGGCAAACCCTGCTGTACTCTTCCACCACAACTTTCTCTCACTCTTACTTGCCGTTTCTGTTGTACCTGTAATTCAAAGAGCCAGCCTTGTCGCACTGTGTCACGCTGAGTATCCCCGAGAACTAGGTTAAGGGTACACGTGTCTGTGGAGTGCTCAGCCACTTGCATGTTAATTTCACGAGCAGGCTGTTCCGTTGATAGGATCAACTGGAACCCTCGACGTTGTAAGCGATAGAGCGCCTGCATAAGTGAAATGCTATTAGTAAGAGACATGTACATAGAAATATTAAGTGGTTTCTTTAGGAAGCCTAATGTGTTAGCACTCAAAGCAGCCATATTCAGCTCGAATATTCTGTTTCTTATTCAAATGGGCCGGGTCCAGCCTCTCACACCTACTCTACATTGTCATTCTAAAAATAAATAAATCACCGGGTGCTGGGCCTCGTGGAAGCAATGACGCATGACTGAGATCTTTGGCATTATACCATGCTTGAGAAGAAAACCCATCAAGCCAAGTAAAATTGCAGTCGTGGCAGATACTGGTGTTGTGCAAACGGCACATAAAAGCACCCCTTACACTCTGTGTGGGTGGGGTTAGGAAAGGAAAGGCATCCAGCCACAGAAACCATGGAGTCTAGTGCAGCCTTCCAGTGTGCCACCCCAGGTCAAACCGTCCAACCCATTCCAATATGGACAATAGACATTAAATGGTGATTATTGAAATCTCAAAATTATGAGATAATTCACAATTATTTCAAAGCAATGCGAATAAATAAGCATTACATTTGACAAAATAATCTGAATGCTAAAGGGTTAAAGGTAAGCTAGGCTTACTGTCTTTGAAAACAACATACCAAGGTTTGCACGAAAGGTCTGATAGGAAAATCCTGCAAATAATTCAGTAATATTTCACTCAGTTTTAATTACCAATGTTACTTAATGTAAAATAAATGATAACGAGATTACTGATATTCCCCACTAGGGAGTTCATGTTTTTTAAATAAACATAAGGGTGGTTTAGGACTGGCAGTGGTAAGGATTCAAGCAGTGTGTTGGGCTTAACAGATACATATGGACCGATTCAAGTCGTATAGAGCATTAAATGTTAATGGTTAAAATGTTTGAAGGTTTCCAATATTATTATTATATGCACGTGCAAGAGTGGCTGTGTGGTAAGAAGTTTACTTCCCAACCACACCGTTCTGGCTTCAGTCCCATTGTGTGGCACCTTGGGCAAGTGTCTTCTTTTGCCTTGGGCCAACCAGAGCCTTGCGAGAAGCACCAGGCTTGAAAAATAAGTTAAGGTGGTGCCCCATGAAACAAATGAAAGATTTCTGTTGTTTCCTTAATTTCTTGCATGAGGTGAAAATTCAGAAAAACAAATTTTTTCCTGGTATATCTGTCAAGTGGGTCTTATTACTTTAACTGTTGTGTGACTGTATTTCTGTAGAAATACGCTGCCTTAATTATTTATTTTGAAAATGATAAAGAATTTACTAAAATAACTTGGTCATTAAGCTTTCACAAGCAGATTGTTCCGTTTGTGTTGGTTCCAAACAGTTTTTTTATTTATATTTTTTATTCTTTTTCAGTTCCATCACAGGTAATTGTACAGAAGACACTAAACAGGAAGAATGTTTTCATGTCAATCGCCACCAAGATTGCCATCCAAATCAACTGTAAGCTTGGAGGAGTTCCATGGTGTGTCACAGTTCCAGTGAGTTTAACTTCATCATTTCTCTTAGTCTTAAGAAGCTTTGGCAGTTGAAGTTTGTTTGTTTGTATATTAGAATTCTGAAATTGCTGTCTTTGATTACTTCTATCACGTTTGTTTACTTCATCAATATTTCATCATTGGCTGAAGACACTTGTCCTACACACCATGCAATAGAACCTTTAACCAGAACCATGTGATAGGGAAGCAAGCTTCGAAACAACAGATATACCTCTCTGTGTGTGTATTCGTTGCTTTTAATCTACTTTTACATGCTTACATGCACGAGTCAGTTTATTGAGGCAGATTTTGTATTGCTAGGTGCCCCTGCTGTTGCCACCCTCACTGGTTTCCAAGCGAGGTAATATTTACCCATGGTGAGAGATATTGCAAATGGATGACTTTGTATGAGAGTGGCAATCATTTTCAAAAAATTCTGCAATGTCAAGATGAGGAGACATGAATAGGGACACATCTGCACAGTGGTGTAAAATGGATATATTCCATAGATTTGTATTGGTTTGGATAGATGGCCATGTGTCAGGAAGAGTTTTTAAAGTTTTAGAAGGGTTTGATTCTTCTGAAATCTGTTTTGTTTATTCTAACAATTTGTGTCTCTGTTTTCTGTTCTAGATAAAACGTTTCATGATAGTTGGTATTGACCATTACCACGACTCTGCTAAAAAGGGTCATTCAGTTGGTGGTATTGTGGCAAGTATGAATAATGAGATGACCAAATGGTATTCACGTACAACCTTTCAGACCGCTCATGAAGAACTCTCTTCAAAACTCCATATTGTCACACAAAGTGAGTATTTAGAATTATTGCTGTTTTACTGAACTGCTTTTGTATTACGTGGTGTAACAAAGTTTTATTTATTAGAAATCAAAGGGAAATGACTACTATTCACTTCAAACTTTGCTTTTGTCACCTGGACATCAGTGTTTTGAAACTGATCTATTCTTCATTTCAATTTAGACAAGATTCAATGCTGGGTTCCTGAAGCAGAAATATTGTTATAGAAAATATTCTGCTCAATACTACAGATTTACTTGCCCTTATCCACTTGAACATGTCCCTTAGTGTCTGACAATATGCGCATCTCTGAGCAGGAGTTGTTAGGGAGCATCATCATCATCATCGTTAAACGTTCGCTTTCCATGCTAGCATGGGTTGGACGATTTGACCGAGGACTGTCAAGGTTTCTACAGCTGGATACCCTTCCTAACGCCAACCACTCCGAGAGTGTAGTGGGTGCTTTTAGGTGCCACCGGCACGAGATACTGGCAACGCTCAAAATGGTGTATTTTACGTGTCACCTGCACAGGAGCCAGTCCAGCGGCACTGACAACGATCTCGCTTGAATGTCTTTACACATGCCATCTGGCACAAGTGCCAGGAAGGCGATGCTGGGCACAGGTGCCATGACGGTAGAAATAGATTCTTTAGGATTTGAATAATTGTAACGAAAGCAAATTTTGAAGGAAATATTAGTCATTTTTCATACTTTCTAGGGGTCAGCAAATAGGAAATAACAGTTGCTACTCAAGGACAAAGATTGTTATACAGTGTAATTCAATTTTTTTTGATAAGGTTAAAGTACCAGTTGCACACTGGT
>NC_069006.1:4516789-4517830 GCF_001194135.2 Octopus bimaculoides
AACCACATGGTTCCAAGTTCAGTCCCACTGCGTGGCATCTTGGGCAAGTGTCTTCTATTATAGCCTCGGGACGACCAAAGCCTTGTGAGTGGATTTGGTAGACGGAAACTGAAAGAAGCCCGTTGTATATATATGTATAAGTATATATATTTGTGTGTCTGTGTTTGTCCCAACATTGCTTGACAACCGATGCTGGTGTGTTTACGTCCCCGTAACTTAGCGGTTCGGTAAAAGAGACCGATAGAATAAGTATTAGGCTTCCAAAGAATAAGTCCTGGGGTTGATTTACTCAACTAAAAGGCGGTGCTCCAGCATGGCCGCAGTCAAATGACTGAAACAATTGAAGAAGAATAAGATTGCAAGCTTGCAGAATCGTTAGCATGTCAGATGAAGTGCTTAACAGCATTTCATCTGTCTCAACATTATGAGTTCAAATTCTAACAACATCGACTCTGCCTTTCAACCTCTTGGGGTTGATAAAATAAGCAGCAGTCAAGTACAGATGGGTCAGTATAATTCATTTCTCCTTCCCCTCAAAAAGTGTTGGTCACGTGCTAAAATTTGAAGTCCCTATTATTATAAAGTGACCAACTGGTAAAATAACCCACGTAGAAGGCTCTGGCTGGTCCCAGTCTATAATTATAACATGCTTTCTCAAGATACTTTGTGCAGTAGGACTAAGCTTAAAACCAAGTGGTTAGGAAGTTAACTACACAACCATACCTATCCTTGTGTGTGTGTTGTGTTGGCACTCCGTCGCTCACGACGTCGAGGGTTCCAGTTCATCCGATCAACGGAACAGCCTGCTCGTGAAATTAACGTGCAAGTGGCTGAGCACTCCACAGACACGTGTACCCTTAACGTAGTTCTCGGGGATATTCAGTGTGACAAGGCCGACCCTTTGAATTACAGGCACAACAGAAACAGGAAGAAAGAGTGAGAGAAAGTTGTGGTGAAAGAGTACAGCAGGGTTCGCCACCATCCCCTGCCGGAGCCTCGTGGAGCTTTAGGTGTTTTCGCTCAATAAACACTCACAACGCC
>NC_069006.1:4518977-4529962 GCF_001194135.2 Octopus bimaculoides
AAAAACACAGAATGACTCTTTATGTAAATATTTCTTTCATGTCAAAATTGTCATAACACTGGCTGCTACCTCTTCAATGAGATGCCCTCTCTGTTTTATGGTCAGGATAAGATCTCTTTCTCGTTTAGTTTTCAGTTCAATTTTTGCGTTACTTAGTTGTGAGTAGGGCAGGCCTGAAACTGACCTTTTGCGAAGGAATGGCATTGAAGAGGGAGCGAATGGGGACGAAAGGACCTGACAAACAGAACTGATAGAATGATTCTCTTTTACTTGTTTCAGTCATTTGACTGTGGCCATGCTGCAGCACTGCCTTTAGTCAAACAAATTGACTCCATGTCTAACCCATTTTAAGTTGATTGCATTGACCCCAGTGCTCAACTGGTGCTCTATTGACCGCGGCGGTATTTGAACTCAGAATATAAAGATAGAAGAAATACCGTTAGCATTTTGTTTGGCATGCTAAGAATTCTACCAGTTCACTGCCTTTATATTGATTTGATTAAATTGACAAATATAAATAGCCAAGTGAAATAGAACCATTGTATGTGTTTATTGGTTTAATGACCCTCCCAAGATACTAGATTTTTGTTTTAAATCCCCTCTCCTTCTAATCAAGGTATGTCTTGTGACAATTACAATGGCACTTGCAGTCATATATCATAACTTTGGCAAAGATGCTTGGAGACATCACAATAGTCTGATGAGTGTACTTATTGACTTTGTGTAGTTAGTTGTCATGGAAACCTTGATCGATTGAACAACAGTTTACTGTTGTTGGGGGTTGCAGTTTGTTGCTTGTCCACAAAATAATAGTTGGTTTCTGGTAATTAATTTTGAACTGGAACCCTCATCGTAACTGACAGAGTGAGTGCCAGTTATTGTTGCATTGGAGAGAGTAAACTGAATGGAAGAGGTTTTTAAAGTATGAAAAAATGGATGTTGAAATTCCCAGCACCCAGCTGCTTCCTGGCCTTTGATGCTACTTCACTGTAGCTGTGTCTTGGAAAGAATTTAACCAATATTTTTGGAAGGACATCAGTTTGAGTAAATCTAATAACCAAGTTGTTCAGGATCATTACTGCACTATTAATTTCTGCTGAACTAGATTATGTGTAGCCCCTCCCCCTCCTGCTTTAATAAAAACTAATTAACTTTCCTGTATTTTATTTAAGTTCACTCCCTAATTTTTTTTGCATTATGGTTTCCAGTTTCAGATTAACTGTTGTTGTGGTCAAGAAAAGAATCAATACTCGTCTATTTTCCAAAGCCGGTGTCCAGTGGATGAACCCATTACCAGGAACAGTCGTCGATTCTGCTATCGTCCGCAACGAATGGTATTGTATACACTTGTTAATCTTTAACTGCCCCCCCTTAAGTCCTGCTAATATTTTAATCATCACTCATTTAGAATATCTTTGTAGAATTTAAACCTAGACACAGGTATGGCTGTGTGGTTTAGAAGTTTGCTTCACGACACTGTGTGGCTTTGGGTTTAGCCCCACTGTGGGGCACTTCAATCCCATGACTTTTTTTTAATTAGGTAAGTGGGTTGCACTGATGGTAATCATCTCTGCCGAGATCAGCAACTACCACACAACAATGGTTCAACATATATCTACGTCAGCCGCTCTAAAGCAGGCACTGTTTATTTATGTAAACTATTATCACTGGCATAGCTGGATGTGACTGCAAATTCCATGAAGAACCGGAAGAATTTGGTGAACGTGTACGAATTTGGTAGGAAGCCATGGTAGTGTAACCACCAAGGCTGCTTCTTTGATACCATCATGGTGATGAAGTCTTGAAGTGAGTTGGAAATATTGAAATGAAGAGTCTAACAAACCTACCAAATTCCTTGAAATTTGCACGGTGCCCTCTATTGTTGATTCTGTGATTGATAGTGGATATTTATATCACCAGGTACAAGATTGCAGCAGATAGGGCTGTGTGTATTTTCATCATCTGATTCAAAGCGAGTACACAGCAGCGCATGTAGATTAACGTTGACCGATGTTATGGGGTTAAGCAAGTATCACCTGTTGCAGCCCTGTGATATCCAAAGTGTCGTAAGGGACTTTGCTAGACAGAAACTGGCAGAAGCATCCGGTACATTCTATAAATCGGTTGATGGGGAGGGGCGCCCAGGATGGATGTTACAAATATGTTGGTGTCGTTTAATGTACATTTTCCATGCTGGCATGGGTTGGATGCTTCGACAGGAGCTGGTGAGCTTGAGGATTGCGCCAAGCTCTACTGTCTGCTTTAACATGGTTTCCACAACTGGATACCCTTCCTAACTCGAATCACTTCACTGTGTACTGGGTACTTACGCTGCACCAACACTAGGGATGTCACCAAGTAACTTGCAAGCAAAGGAGACCTCAACTGAGAGGGGTATATTGTCGAGGGAGGTGGTTGTGTGCTGGGTGAGGAGAGGTTGTAATAGAGCGACACAAACAAGTGTCTTGCTGTAGAGGAGATACATGTCTACTCCACTCAGGGGGAGAGAGATGATGATGGTGGCGATGTGCAGGGCATACCCTCAAGGTACAGGGAAGTGAATATAAGTTGAGTGGGACAAAGGATTCATTATATGTGGATTTGCATGAAGAGAATGAATCAGTCACATCAACTCCAGTACTTAATTTTATCAACTCCCAAAAGGATGAAAGGTAACGATAACCTCGGCGGGATATGAACATAAAAGAGCGGGAAAGAATGTTGTCGAGCATTTTGTTCTACGCGCTAATGATTCTGCCAGCTTGCCACTTTGTTATCCCTCTTCAAATAGGGTTAATTCAGACCATTGTAAAAAAATCACATTTTACATTTGATTGAGTAATGTAAACGTTAATTGTTTGAAATGTTTTTCTTTTTTTTTTTTCTCTCCTTTCAAATTTTGGCACAGAGCCAGCAAGTTTGTGGTAGGGGTGAATTGATTGTAGTTCACATTGACTCTACTACACAACTGGTACTTATTTTATCAACTCTGGAAAGACAAAAGACAGAGTTGAACTCTGAGCATGAAGACAGATGAAATGTTGCTAAGCATTTCGCCCAGCCTGCTAATTCTTCTGCCAACTCGCTACCATCTTGTATCTATTAATTTTGGTTTCAAATTTTGGCACAATGCTAGCAAATTTAGGGAATGTGTTGGGTGGGGGTGTAAATCAATCACATCGACCTCAGTATTCAGCTGGTACTTATTTTATCACCTGGAAGGACAAAAAGCGAAGTCAACCTCAGTGGAGACTGAACTCAGGACGTAGAGACGGACGAAGTGCTGCTAAGCATTTTGCCTGGCATGCTAACGATTCTGCCATTGTAAACCAAAAAAAAAAATCCAATTTTTAAAAACATTTTCATAGTAAAGGACTAAATATTTTACTGTTGTTTCTACTTGTGTTTTGCAGGTATGATTTCTTCATAGTGTCCCAAAGTGTGCGTCAGGGTACAGTATCTCCAACACATTATAATGTCATCTACGACACATCAGGCTTAAAACCAGATCATATTCAGAAGTTGACCTACAAAATGTGCCATTTATATTATAACTGGCCGGTATGTATCTATTTCTATCTCTCTCTCTTTATGTTCATGTTAATATACATATTGCTGTGTGTGTGTAGGTGCAGGTGTGGCTGTGTAGTAAGAAGTTTGCTTCTCAATTACTTATGTCTTCTACTAAATAGCCTCAGTTTAACCAATGCCTTGTGAGTGGATTTGGTTGACAGAAACTGAAAGAAGCTCAGTGCACACTCTGCATGTGTGTTCATGTTCCGCACCACTGCCTGTAGAACAAGAGCTAGGCTTAAAATGTAAGTACTGGTGTCAATTTGCTCTTCAAGGTGGTGCTCAGCATGGCTGCAGTCCAATGATTGAAACAAGTAAAGGATAAAATATATACCGATGTGACTGTGGTTATGTTAGCATTCTACCCACATGGTTTCAGGTTCAGTCCCACTATGTAGAACTTTGGAAAAGTATCTTCTGCTCAAGTTCTGAGCTGACCGAGGTTTTCTAAGTAGAGTTTGGTTGACGGAAACTGAAAGAAGCTTGTGTGTGTGTGTCCTTGTCTTGATATTGCATGATGTTTGTTGAAAGCAATGTCTCTTGTTTCCAGTCTTCTGTGAAAACTTAACAGAACTATAGGGGTAACATTGACCTTACTTGGAAATAGGGTCACCTAGAGGAAGGGCTTTTGGCCATAGAAAATCCTTCTCAGTAAATTCTGCTTAAGCAATGCAAGCATGAAAATTACATGTTTGATGTTGATCATTATCAATTTAACCTCCACTTTTCTAAGCTTGCATGGGTCAGACGAAATTTATTGAGGCAGATTCTACTACTGCTGGATGCTCTTCCTGTCATCAACACCTGTTTCCAAGCAGGGCGGTATTTCTCCATGGCCAGATATGTTTCCACAGAACGCTGCAAATGAATGACGCCATTGACATGACAATGACACTTGTTTGCAAATATTGCGTGATGTCTCGGCAAGGAGTTACGAGCGCGCGCACACGCACGCACACACACACACACACACACACACACTTATATGCCCTTGGCTGATTCCCTCAAACTCCTGCAAGTATGGAAAAGTAGATGTGAAATAATGATGATAATGTACTCGCAGACTCTCTCCAAAAATTACTCGGGATTTTATTCTTTGTCTTTGCAGGGAACTATCAGAGTACCAGCACCATGCCAGTATGCTCACAAACTTGCCTTTTTAGTGGGGCAGAGCATTCACAAAGAGCCAGCCATGGTCCTCCGTGATAAACTCTTCTACCTGTGATGCAGAGGCCTTCATAAAAGTCAACTAATTTCCATACTCATTGATTTTCACTGCATATGAAACCTTTCAGGGCAAGTTGCTTCAAGTTGAACTGTTATCAAAGCCCAAAGACAAAGCAGTCATTTGTGGCTATTCCACATTTCTGATATTTGACGCAGATTCGATAGGACCTGCAGTCATTTAGCCGTAGAAGGGTTTTTTTTTTTTGGATAGGCAAAAAAAAATATTTTCATACTTTTTTTTTCTTGTTTTTTTTTTTAATTATTAAAAGCAAAATTTTTTCATAAAAGAAATTGTTTTGTTAATTTTTTTCTCAAAATATACATACTGTATTTACTTTCTTATAAGGACACAACCCTACGATATTTTGTAGAAAGCAAATTTAGTATAGAAGTAGAAAATGAATGAAAGAGAAATAAGGAAAGCTTCTAACAATATAGAAAGTTTAACTTTATAGCATTGAAATCGCCCCTATCTAGCCCAAATATTCTACCAGTGTTAATGTTCAAACCGGCCAGATCTGGCCTCTGGCACCTACCCTACAGTATCATTCTAAAAATAACAATTATCATTATTGAAATCTCAAAATTATGAGGTAAGGCATGATTAATTCAAAACTGTGTGAATAAATATGCATTATATTTGATAAAGTAATCTGAATGCTAAATGTTAAAAAAGAAAAAAGCTATATTTTGGGTTCAAAGGTTTATCTTCAGTACACGGGTGGGATGCCGCATGTACCTTTGCCGAAGGACAAGATGCTGGAAACATGTACAGAAATTAAAATTTAATCTCCTTAAATTTTAGTGCCAAATTGGTAAATTGGACATTAAACCATGTAGGTAGGGATGTTATTTTTTTTTTAGATATACTTTTGTCCTTCGACATCCTGTCTGCACAAGTTATCTTCAGATGGATACAAAGAAATGTGTGTTTACCTAGAGAGTCTGCCATTTTGGATAGCCCAGCATTTCAGTTACCAGCAGTAGCAACTCCCCATATGTTGATGTAGGTTGTGTCAGAGGTCACATCGGAGATCTAGTACATTCTCTCATGATACTGATTGAAAGATATTTTCAAGTGGTTTTGTAGAAGAACGAAAAATGTAGGATTCTGTGCATGGAGATTGAACTATTCTCGTATACTGTCACAACATTCTGTGGTTAGAACGTTCGGCTCACAATCATGAGGTAGTGACCTCAATTCCCAGACCGGGCTGTGTGTTGTGTTTTTGACCAAGACTCTTTATTTCACATTGCTCCAGTTCCACTCATCTCTAGAAATGTGTTGTGGTGTCACTGGTGCCAAGCTGTATCGGCCTTCGCCTTTCCCTTGGATAACATTAGTGGCACGGAGAGGGGGCCTCCCTGGTATGCATGAGTGCTTAGAAGGGAACTTTCTAGGTGCAATCCCATGGTCATTTATGACTGAAGGGGGTCTTTACTTTGTACCAGAATAATGTATGAAACCATAAATTCATATAAACTACAATATGGGGGGTACTGTACTTTCTTCTTTCAGTTCATCTTGTGTAGTCGTGAAACTTGTATTTCAGCCTACAATGTTTAATGTATCAGTCATGTGACAGGGTAGCACCCCTCTGCTATGGTTTTGTTGTCATCCTCTTATTCCAGGGAGTTAACTGCTGGATGGAGCCCATGGTAGCCACATTAGATGCAGGAAAATTTTTTTTGATACATTTCAAAATATTTGTTTCAAATTTTGGCACAAGGCCAGCAGGCTTGGGGAGGATCTCTGTTAATTGTATCAACCCAATGTTCAACTGGTAGTAATTTTTATCAATCTCGAAAGGATGAAAGACTAAGTGGACTGGAGGAGAATTTGAATTCAAAATGTAAATCTGGATGAAATGCCACTGACCATTTTGCCCAGCATACTAACAATTCTGCCAGCTCGCCAACTGAATACATTTAAAACTATTAAAATCCTGTTCTTAACTGCTGGCAAATATGGTATGTTATTACCTCAACATGTCTCTGTCACCATCTGTGTAATTCATTTGTAATTCTCTATGAAAACTTGTCCAGCCTGTATATGCTGTCGATGTTTGAAAGGCTAAGGGAATTTGTTACCATTTTTGGAAATGTAAAGGGCTCACCATTCGAACGTGATCGTTACCTGCGTCAACTTACTGGCACGTGAGAAAACATTCGAGCGAGGTCGTTGCCAGTGCCACTGGACTGGCTCCTGTGCAGGTGGCACGTAAAGAACACCACTTAAGTGTTGCCAGTACCGCTTGACTGGCCCTCGTGCTGGTGGCACGTAAAAGCACCCACTACACTTGGAGTGGTTGGCGTTGGGAAGGGCATCCAGCTGTAGAAGCTCTACCAGCTCAGATTGGAGCCTGGTGCAGCCGTCTGGTTCACCAGTCCTCAGTCAAATCATCCAACCCATGCTAGCATGGAAAGCAGACGTTAAATGATGATGATGAGGATGATCCAACCATGGAAAGCCATCTGATGGTTCCACATTTGCATGAATTATCACTAGAAGTACCAATATTTCTTAACTTCTGACAAGCACCATATCAGTGATTTATTTTAAATGTAGACTAATGGAGTGAATAAAGGATTTGAAAATACAGTCGTTTAGCATTTATTGAAAAAATATACATGCGTAAAAAAAATATAGATATAGATATATGAAATAATACTCCTGATTGCTCATTCAATATAGTTGTAGAAATTAAATTCTGCCAAGGTTGACTTTGCCTTTCATTCTTTCGGGGTCGATAAATTAAGTGCCAGTTGCATACTGGGGTTGATCTAATCAACTGGCCCCTCCTCGAAAGTTTCGAGCCTTGTGCCTAGAGTAGAAAAGAAAAGCGTTGTAGAAATTAAAAAGTAAAAGCAGTAGTGGACTATTGCTCGGTAAGTTTTAGTGTTTAAACTTTCATTTTCTGAGTCACAAAAAGGGCAAGATTGAGTGCCTGGCATTTGGAATGTCAAGAGGCACTCAGTCACCATCTTTTGCCAGGTGGGCAATGTGTTTTGTGGACATTCCATTCTTGTGATACATACTGGGATGATGTTTTCAAGTAAACTCTGGAGACCAACACTGACAAATTTCCTATTCGATTCTGGAGGGCTTGCAGGATGAAAATTGAAAACTTTCAGAAATCATTTGACCTACAGGAAGTAGCACTTAACCCTTTAGTGTTTAAACCAACCATATCCGGCTCAAATATTCCAGCTGTCTTCTGTTCAAACTTCAACAGCACACACACAGGCTGGACATATTTTCATAGAGAATTACAAATGAATTACACAGATGGTGACATACAGAGAGACATGTTGTATTGAAGTGATAACATACCATATTTGCCAGGAGATAAGTCAGGATTTAAATGTATTCAGTTGGCAGAATTGGGTTAGCGTTCTGGGGAAAATGCTCAGCTGTATTTCATCCATACTTATATTCTGAATTCAAAATCTGCTGGAGTCCACTTGTCATTCTAAAACTGAAACACACCATCAAAGCCTCAAAGCAACAAGATAATGTATGATTAATTCAAAATATGTATAAATAAGCATTACATCTGACACTCATCTGAGTGCAAAAGGGTTAAACCATCCTCAGACTATCAAGTGTGTGTATATTTATATATATGTGAGTGATAATTCATCTGACTCGTGCAAACTTAGGAAAGTAGATTTGAAAATGATGTGCATTTATTATTATATATCCTTGTGTCCCTACTGTCTCTAGTATACCAAATGCTTTTCTCCAGTGTGTATGTATATGTGTATATATATATATATATATATATATGATACAGAAATAAATTTATTTCTCAAACGCGTGATAATGCTATAAATAGCGTGATCAGGATAAATTATCCATTTATTGCAGAAAAATACGTTACTGGCCAGCCATGAGACTCGAACTCACATCTCTGTGATTACGCGTCAAGTGTTTTACCATTAAACTAAACTGTCCAACAATGAATTCTTCTGCAATTTTACGCTTCTAAAAAAGAACAAACTTTGTTTCTTTAATATATATATATATGTATATATAAAATGTGTGTGTGTGTGTATTTGTCTCTGGGAAACCTTGTCAGAAGTGATGGCAATCAAGCGATTGACGTGAAGTTAGAAGATAAGGTAACATGACTAAACATGTAAACTTGGAATTGATAGTGTGGCATTAGAACTCCCAGTCATCATTGAAATAGTTTGCTCTCCACAGGAAGCTTCCAATACAGCAGAGGAAAGACAAACGATGCCTCTAGGGGTCAACAGTCACAAATAGTTTTACTCATAAGGACAATAATACTTCCATCTGAGTTGCTCATTGGGCATTGGATTGACTAAATTCTTGGATTATTACACAATGCACGATGTTCCTAAATTATCTTTATAGTTTCCACAATTTATTGTACCATCCAGATGTGTGGCACTCATCCAATGGAATCCACGTGGAAGTGTTCCAATGTTTGTAATCTTTTATCTTTTTTTTTTACTTGTTTGTCATTTGACTGTGGCCATGCTGGGACACCAACTTGAAGAATTTTTAGTTGAATGATTTGACCCTCGTACTTTTTCCCTTTTTTTTTTTTGACAAAGAGCTAAGTTAGAGGGACGTAAACACATCATCAGTTGTCAAGCAGTGGTGGGGACAAATACAGGCAGAAAGACACATACATATATATATTATTTATATATATATATATATATTTATATTATTTATATTATTATATGATCGAACGCCACACATATTTTTCCAAGTAAGTTTTATCTTAATAATTCCGATGCACACTCTTCTACTATCTCTTCTCTGTCTATCTCTCTCCCTCTCTTGTTCTTCATCCTTTCTGTTTTTCTCTCCCACCCTTCTCTTCCCTATTCTTCTCTCCCTTTCGCCGTTCCCTCTCTCTCACTCTTCCTCCTTGACTCTCTCGTCGCTGACACGTGATGAAAGGGGATCTCTCTCTCTCTGTCCACTGCCTTCCTAAAGAAAAGACGTGCTTTTTTCTGTCTCCTCTCATAGCTCGTCCTCCTAGCGTTCATAATAATTTTTCTTTCGCCTTGGCTTAACAGCCCTCACCGTTTGTTTTTACTGTCTTGTTCTCACTGTCCTGTTCTTGGTAACACTTTAACCCTCCACAAAAAATCCCAAATTTTATTTGCCTTGCATTCAAATATGATTTCCCCTTTCACTAATTATCAATGAGGTTTAATAGATAAAAATATGTCCATGATTTTTGCCTTGCATTCAAATATGTTGTCCAAGTGTAAAAATGAACTTGAAAAATAAGCTTTAATTATTTGAAATTATCTCCCCTCTTCTTTCACAGTTGATGTGGTGTTACAAACAGAAACACGTTCATAGGTTGTCCCCTCGCTTGCAAATAATTTTTCTTTTCCCTAAATGTATAAATTAACTTGGATAAATATTCTTAATTATTTGAAATTATATCCCTTTTTAACAGTTGAGATCTAATACACCGAAACATGTCCATAGTTGTCTCCCTTGTCTGCAACTATCAGGCTGTCCTTTCCCCAAATACAAAAATTAACATAGAAAAGAAAATCCTGGCAGATAAGTTGCACTTTAAAAATGTCTGAAAAAGAAAACCCACTCTGGGTCCCATATACTTCAATGCACTAAAACCATTGAATATTAGCTGCTGAAATATTCAATGTATCCATGGAATCTGAAATTATTTCTCCTTCCTTTAACTGTTGCTTCTTTTTCGTATTTCTATTCAGAAAAGAAAAGGAAACATTTTAGTGCTTTTCGCACGTTGCAGTCTGAGGCTGCGATCAATCTGGGGCTGCTTGCAGCTTAGGTGACCATGGTAACCCTGGATCTGTGGTGTTCCTTGTTTGGTTCTAGTTGGTCTTTCTCTTGAATCAGGAGGACAGCATCATTCATGTTATCACATACTTTGTCTACCATTCTTTTTCTCTTTTACTCTTTTACTTGGTTCAGTCATTTGACTGCGGCCATGCTGGAGCACCGCCTTTAGTCGAGCAAATCGACCCCCAGGATTTATTCTTTGGAAGCCTAGTACTTATTCTCTCGGTCCCTTTTTGCCGAACCGCTAAGTTATGGGGACGTAAAGACACCAGCATCGGTTGTCAAGCGATGTTGGGTGGGGGACAAACACAGACACACAAACATATACACACACATATATATATATATATATATATATATA
>NC_069006.1:4530253-4531588 GCF_001194135.2 Octopus bimaculoides
TGAGTTCAAATTCCGTCGAGGTCGACTTTGCCTTTTATTCTTTCGAGGTCGATAAATTAAGTACCAGTGGAACACTGGGGTCGATATAATCGACTTAATCTCTTCCTCCAAATTCGAGGCCTTGTGCTTCCAGTAGAAAGGATTGTTGTTATTGTTGTTGTTATTATTATTTAAAGTGGCGAGTTGGCAGAATCCTTAGCACACTGGGTGAAATGCTTAGCCTGTCGCTACATTCTGAGTTCAAATTCCGCCAAGGTCGACTTTGCCTTTCATCCTTTCAGGGTCGATAAATTAAGTACCAGTGAAACACTGGGGTCGATGAAATCGAATTTATTCCCTCCCCCAAATTGCTGCCCTTGAGGCAAAATTTTAAACCATTATTATTATTAGTATTATTATTATTATTATTATTATTGTTATCATTATTATTATTGGCTTCAGATTTTGGCACAAGGCCAGCAATTTCGGGGGATGGAGTAAGTCGATTACATCAACTGGCACTTATATTTTATCGACCCCAATAAGATGAACGGCAAAAATCCCACCGAGGTCGACTTTACCTTTCATCCTTTCGAGGTCGATAAAATAAGTACCAGTTATGCACTGGGGTCAATGTAATCGATGAGTCCTCTCCCCCCAAAATTTCAGGCCTTGTGCCTATAGTAGAAAGGATTATTATTATTACGGCATTCAGTATATCACTCTTTAATTTAATTATGCAAATTCATACCTTTGGTCCATTCGAATTATCTCCCTTAGTCCATTTTTATTTATTTATTTATTTTAATCATTCACTAATTCATAACCTTAATTGCGCTTTCGTCCCACCCTTATCCCCTCCAGCTACCTCATCCCGTCTCACAGCTTCCTGTTTCCTCTCTTTTGCCGCTTATGGTCATGCACGCTGTCATCGCTCACACACACACTCAGAGAAGCCGCCACTAACACTAAATATCACCACGACAGTAATTAACTATCAGATCGCCCTACCTGAAGCACGAACATTTTCCCCCACCACATCCTCACCAATAATATCAATTCCTTGCATTACTTTTACCGACATCGCCTTCTTAACAATCACCTCATCGTACACCATCATTGCTACTATTAATAGATATCTTACATCAATACCCACGAAATCTCATCTCGGGGTACCAACAATAGCACTGACGCTAACACGAACGCGCCTGGTCCGAAACGGTTTTTTAGCTATATAAATATAGGATATATATATATATACATATATAGGATATATATAATTAATAATAATAATAATAATAATAATATGACAACAAAAGAATGAATGAGACCTTGATATTATGTAAATAGAGGAAT
>NC_069006.1:4532369-4533817 GCF_001194135.2 Octopus bimaculoides
TTATCATAATTAATATTAATTCTTTCTTTTATTTTTTTTTGTATTATAGAAAAGTTAAAATTACCCCAGTCCAAAATAATAATAATAATAAGAAGAAGAAGAACAGCAACAACAACAATAATAATTATTATTATAATAATCCTTTCTACTATAGGCACAAGGCCTGACATTTTTTGGGAGGGGATGAGTCGATTACATTGCTCCCCAGCGTTCAACTGGTATTTATTTTATCGACCCCGAAAGGATGAAAGGAAAAAATCGACCTCGGTGGAATAATAATAATAATAATAGGTCCTAATAATAATAATAATAATAATGATTTCTTTTATTTACCACCAGGGTAAAGGATGAGAAAGACAGACATAAAGTGTGAGGGTTTAACATATATTGGAATGGTTTAATTAACAACAACAACAACAATAATAATAATAATTTAATAAATGAATAAAAAATATATGTGCAACACGTTAGTTTGATGCAACGTGCTAGCATTCCGCTTCTCATCTTTAACAGTGTTTGGTTCCAGCAATCTTCACCGTCACCGCTTTTTAAGGAACGTCGGCTCCGTCGCTGCCAATAAACTAACTGCTTTACCAACTCATAACACCAAAAACCATTAACAACAACAGCATTAACTTATAACCCGTACATCAATCTCCACCACCGCCGCCGCCTTACTGGCATCATTAGCTAACTATAGCTCAGACTACAGTCATTTGCCATCATCAACTATATCCCGTACTGTAGTCACCACTGTTGAGCCGTATCCCATACCACAATCGGCTCCACTGCAGCCGTCCCCTTCATCTGTAACCCAAACCACCACCACCACCACCGCCACTGTTGTTGCCCTTTCTCTCATCTGCACCGACGCTACCAAACAGTACCAGTATTTCGTAATGTAGGCAGGAGATAGTATATAGAAGTGGCCATGGTGGGAGAGAGAGAGCGTGAGGAGACGGACAGACAGGCTGGTAGGAACGGATGGATAGAGAGAAAGAGAGAGAGAGAGACAGAGAGGAAGAGAGATGATGAGGGAGAGAAACTTAGATAAAGAGAGGGAGAGAGAGTGAGAGAAAGAGGAAGAAAGAAAGAGACAGGCAGACAAACAGACTGATAGGGAGACAAAAATGAAGGGAGAGAGAGAGAGAGAGAGAGAGACGGACAGACAGAAAGAGTAAATGAGAGAGAAAGAGAGATGGTCATTCATTGCAAGAGAGGGAGAAAGAGAAACTGACAGCGAGAGGGAGAGAGAGAGAGAGAGAGATTGAGACGGAGGATAGTCAAAGAGAAATGGTGATGAAAGTAGCAAGAGAAGGAAGCAGAGTCTGCAAGGAAAGGTACCGTTAGCACACACACACACACACACACACACACACACACACACACACACACACACACATACATATATATATACACACACATGCATACATACACACACAAACACA
>NC_069006.1:4538688-4540802 GCF_001194135.2 Octopus bimaculoides
CACTTCAACATTTAAATTTAATTTGCCAAAATATTTTCATCGCTTTGAGACCGCAACCTGTTCAGTGATAAAATTCTGTGCTGCATCATCATCATCATCATCGTTTAACGTCCGCTTTCCATGCTAGCATGGGTTGGACGATTTGACTGAGGACTGGTGAAACCGGATGGCAACACCAGGCTCCAGTCTGATTTGGCAGAGTTTCTACAGCTGGATGCCCTTCCTAACGCCAGCTGCATATATATATATATATATATATATATATATCATAAGGTTGCTACATCCTCTGGAAAAAATTATTATAATATATATATATATATGTATATATAAAATGTACCTACCAAAGGTGTCAATGCTTCCAGTTGCTTGGTACCCCTGACAATGTCCCCACAACCTCTCCCTATACACACCAAACTTCTGAATCTCTCACTCTCTACAGGTACATATATCCTGATATCCCAAAAGAGAGGCCACCCCCTCTCACCCAGCAATCTATTTTCCTGTTGTTCTCACCTTTAACGTTTCTAAGGTAATGGCTGCAGTCATTAACAATAACATTCTCCAACACCTTGACACACACATACACTCTCTCTCTCTCTCTCTCTCTCTCTCTCTCTCTCTCTCTCTCTCTCTCTCTCTCTCTCTCTCTCTCTTTATCTTCAATTACAGCAACTGTGCTTGGTGCCACATTTATAAAGGACTGGTGCTGGTACCATGTAAAAGGCATCTAGAACATTCTGTAGCAGGGGTTGGCATTAAAAAGGGCATCCAGCCATAGAAACCATGCAAGAACAGACAATTGGAGCCTGGTGCAGCTCTCCAGCAGGCCAGCTCCTGTCAAACTGTCCAACCCATGCCAGCATGGAAAGCAGACATTAAACGATAACGATGATGATGATGATGGCTTCTTCTGCAGAGCCAATTCTCAAGAGACCTTACCCTGTCATGCCACTCGCTCACCAGTGGGCTCTAACTTTAGAGCAGCTTCATGGAAGCTGTGTTCATTGCCCAATGGATATCTGTAAACCCTTTTAGCATAGACACAGGGCATGGCTCTGTGGTTGGGAAACTTATTTTAGGTTCCATTTCCTTGCATGGTAGTACCCTGAGTGTCTTTTACCCCACCCTAGGGCTCACCAATGCCTTGTGAGTGAATTTGATAGATGGAAACTATGGAAGCCCATCCTGTGTGTCTACGTGTTTGTGTGTGTCTTTGTGCCTTGTTTGTCCCCATCACCGCTTGAAAATAGCTGTTGGTTTGTTTACATCCCTCTAAATTAGCTGCTCAGAAAAGAGAGACAAGAATAAGTACTTGGGTTGATTTCTTCAAGTAAAACTCTTCAATGCAGTGCCCCAGCATGGCCATAGTCCACTGACTGGAGTGAAGAAAAGGTGAAGGATAAAAGAAATCTGGCATGTATATCTCTAATCAAAACATCCTACATATGGACTCCACCCATCTCCTATTTCATAGATTGATAGCTTCTATCAGATTGCATCATGGCAGCACGTTTTGAAGGGGCCTTTTCTTGTCCTGCTCTCAATCCCTTCTGCTCCCCCCCCCTCACTCAGTTTGATTTCTGTCGCCTGCCCCCTCCTCTTTTCCTCTGTACTTCAATTATCCTTCTTTGCATATCTTGAAGTGGTTATCAGACACCTTAGATGGGAAAGGCAGCTTCAACATGAATGGTGAGCCCCTAACACATCTCTGATTTGCAAAGGAGACATTGCGATCATTACAGAACACTCATGTCAACTACAGACCTGAACACCAATGGGTTCGCCAGTGAGGACCCTTAGAATAAAAGTTCAGAAGTGAGGAATCTTAGAATAAAGGTTCAGCAGTGAGGAAACTTAGAATAAAGGTTTGCAAGTGATGAATCTCAGAATAAAAGTTCAGCAGTGAGGAGTCTTAGAATAAAGGTTTGCCAGTGAGGAATCTCAGAATAAAGGTTTGCCAGTGATGAATCTCAGAATAAAAGTTCAGAAGTGAGGAGTCTTAGAATAAAGGTTTGCCAGTGAGGAATCTTAGAATAAAGGTTTGCCAGTGATGAATCTCAGAATAAAAGTTCAGCAGTGAGGAGTCTTAGAATAAAGGTTTGCCAGTGAGGAAT
>NC_069006.1:4540812-4541637 GCF_001194135.2 Octopus bimaculoides
GAATAAAGGTTTGCCAGTGAGGAATCTTAGAATAAAGGTTTGCCAGTGATGAATCTCAGAATAAAAGTTCAGCAGTGAGGAGTCTTAGAATAAAGGTTTGCCAGTGAGGAATCTCAGAATAAAGGTTCAGCAGTGAGGAATCTTAGAATAAAGGTTTGCCAGTGAGGAATCCTAGAATAAAGGTTTGGCAGTGAGGAATCTTAGAATAAAGGTTTACCAGTGATGAATCTCAGAATAAAAGTTCAGCATTGAGGAATCTTAGAATAAAGGTTTGCCAGTGAGGAATCCTAGAATAAAGGTTTGGCAGTGAGGAATCTTAGAATAAAGGTTTGCTAGTGATAAATCTCAGAATAATAGTTCAGCAGTGAGGAATATTAGAATAAAGGTTTGCCAGTGAGGAATCTTAGAATAAAGGTTTGGCAGTGAGGAATCCTAGAATAAAGGGTTGCCAGTGAGGAATCTTAGAATAAAGGTTTGCCAGTGAGGAATCCTAGAATAAAGGTTCAGCAGTGAGGAATCCTAGAATAAAGGTTTGCCAGTGAGGAATCTTAGAATAAAGGTTTGCCAGTGAGGAATCTTAGAATAAAGGTTTGCCAGTGAGGAATCTTAGAATAAATGTTTGCCAGTGAGGAATCCTAGAATAAAGGTTTGCCAGTGAGGAGTTTTAGAATAAAGGTTGACCAGTGAGGAATCTTAGAATAAAGGTTTACCAGTGAGGAATCTTAGAATAAAGGTTTGCTAGTTAGGAATCCTAGAATAAAGGTTTGCTAGTTAGGAATCTTAGAATAAAGGTTTGCCAGTGAGGAATCTTGGAATAAAGGTTTA
>NC_069006.1:4544846-4546329 GCF_001194135.2 Octopus bimaculoides
TTGAAGAAAATTTGATGAAGTAAGGGGTTTGGTGTGAAATAAGAAAATTATGGTCCTTCTTAATGGAATGATTAAAAGTTAGAATATATATTGCTTTAAAGTCTTGGTGCAAGGCCTGCAATTTTGGGGAAGGGGGGGAGAATTGATTACTTGAGCATTTTCCTTGGTGTACTAACGATTCTGTCAGCTCAGTGCCTTTACTTACCTTTTAATAATAATAATAATAATAATAATAATAATAATAATCCTTTCTACTGGAGTCACAAGGCCTCAAATTTGTTGTGTGTGGGGGGGACTAGTTGATTGCATGGACCTCAGTATTTCACTGGTACTTATTTTTAATTGACCGCAAAAGAATGAAAAGCAAAGTCTACCTCGGTGGAATTTGAACTTGGAATATGAAGATGGACGAAATGTTGTTGAACATTTCACTCGGCATGCTAATGATTTGTGCTAGCTCACCACCTTTCCAATAATAATAATAATAATAATCCTTTCTACTAAAGGTGTAAAGGCTGGAAATTTGGGGGAAGGGGACTAGTTGATTGCATCGAACCCCAGTGTTTCACTGGTACTTAATTTACTATACAACAGTGTGCTGGGTACATTTTATGTGCTACCAACATGGGTGTGCTTACATAGCACTGACACAGGTGCGCTAATACAGCACTAGCACGGGCACTTTTTAAGTGGCCCCAGCACCTGAAAGGACGAGTCTGTATGTGTGGAAGACATCTTACTTAGCTTGATGAGTCTTATCAAGTACAGCAAAGCGCCACATCTCTCGGTCCCTTGTCATTTCTTCAGTGAGGTCCTGGCATCCAAAGATCCCTTCTCAAGTTGTTTGACAGTAACGCATTAGAATAGTGTGTTCTTCCACAACCTTCTACTGTATTGCATGTGAAGGTGTATGACTTATTGATCAGGGTATATGGCTCGTGATCGTACAGTCATGAGTTCAATTCCCAGCAGTGTCTTACATCCTTGAACAAGACACTTTATTTCATGCTTCTGCAGTCGACTCAACTGGCAAAAATGAATTGTAACTGTTTTTTTGAAACAGCCAACGTGGTCACACTTCTGTTTCGTGCTGAATCTCCCTCAGAACTACAGTTAGGGTATGCATGTCTGTGGAGTACTCAGCCACTAATTCATGAGCAGGCTGTTCCATTGAACAGGTCAACTGGAACCCTTCTTGTCATAACAAGCAAGGTGCTGTTTTTTTTACTTACTCTTTTACTTGTTTCAGTCATTTGACTGCGGCCATGCTGGGGCACCGCCTTCAGTCGAGTAAATCGACCTCAGGACTTATTCTTTGTAAGCCTAGTACTTATTCTATCAGTCTCTTTTGCTGAACCGCTAAGTTACGGGGACGTAAACACACCACCATCGGTTGTCAAGCGATGGTGGGGATGAGACAAACACACACATATATTCATGTATATATGTGTGTGTGTGTATATATATATATATATATATATAT
>NC_069006.1:4548242-4550313 GCF_001194135.2 Octopus bimaculoides
ATATATATATATATATATATATATATATATACATATATATAGACGGAAACTGAAAGAAACCCATCTTATATATATATGTATATATATGTGTGTGTTTGTGTATCTATGTTTGTCCCCCCAATATTGCTTGACAACCAATTCTGGTGTGTTTACGTCCCCATAACTTAGTGGTTCGGCAAAAAGTGACCGATAGAATAAGTACTAGGCTTACAAAGAATAAGTCATGGGTTCGATTTGCTCGACTAAATGAAGTGCTCCAGTATGGCCCCAGTCAAATGAGTGAAACAAGTAGAAGAGTAACAACGATGACTTGTTGAGGGGAGGCTGGTACGCATGGGCAACTGCTGGTTTTCCACAAACAACTTTATCCGGACTTGTGCCTTGGAGGGGAACTTTCTAGGTGTAATCCGAATAGTCATTCATAATTGAAGGGGGATCTTTACTTCTACTTAAGGCTATATATGTGCAGATGTCGTGTTAGAACAGAGAGTACTGTGCTATTTATCTTGAGAGAATCTCTCATATAGACTTATGGTGCATCAGTGCCTGAACGGACACTGAAATTCTATATATCAGTGACAGGGAAATTTGGCTGTTCCGTCACTTCCAGACATCTGCCACTGAGGAGCCCTAAACAGGGTAGTATCACATGTATGTATTTTGTTTATACACCCATTTGCTGCTGTCTAGCACCCTGGGAAAGTTCCCTATACTACGCTGAAATATGAATTTATCTGTCTGTCTGTCTGGCTATATTTTTTTCTTTTACCACTGTTTTTTACTTGTTCTTTGTTTCTCTCATTGGATTGTGGCCATGCCAAGGCACTACCCCCAAGGGTCTAGTCTAACTAAGGAACACCTGTACTTATTTTGAAATCCAGTACTTCTTCTGTCGGTTCCTCTGTCCATACAGGAATGTAAACAAACCAACAGCGTTGTCCAACAGTGGTACAGAACAAGCACAAAGACATATACATATATATATATATGTACACACAGACGCACACACATACACACAGTGGGCTTCCATGCAGTTCCCAAATTCATTCACAAGACTTTTGTTGGTTCAAGACTATAGCAGAAGGTGCCATGCAGAGGGACTGAACCCAAAATCACATAGTTAGGAAGCAAACTTCTTAAGCCCACAGCCAGGCCTGTGGTTATATATCTAGTAATCACTCAGCTATCATGGGGGTTACGTTTCAAAACCTCCCGCAATAGATGAAAATCCGCGAAGTAGAAAGAGTACCGTACTGTATATTTTTTAAGATTATTTTTATAATTTGTATGTATTTATTTTGTCATAAATGCAAAACAACACCACGGAGGAATCGATGTAAGCCTAAGCAATAAACCGCAATTGGGGAACCACAACTCTCTCTCTCTCTCTCTCTATATATATATATATATATATATATACATAAAGAATATGAGGAGTTTAGTTCACTGGTGATCTAAACGAATAAGTACGCTGAGTAAGTGCTATAATTAGTCACCCATTAGGTTCCAAGTTCCCAGCTGAGGCTGGAGCTAGGGATCCGTATTAGGCTTCCGTGTTAGCAGGTATATATATATATATGCGTGTGTGTGTGTGTGTGTGGTTAATGAGAGAGATGGGAGATAGGAGAATGTTTACTAATCACTACAATTGTTTCGACCCATCTAGCATTGATCCCTCACAGGATTAATAAACATTCTCGTATCTTCCCTCTTCTGTCTCTCTTATTAATCAAATACCCAACGAACACTGTGAAAGTGAATGTCCTTTACTGTTAAGCTACCGGGTGTATACCTTATGTTTTATTATCTTATATATATAACTGTTGATTCTCTGTATGCCTTTCCACTTGTATTAAGAAACTATGCAACAAACCATATATGTTATTATTTACCATCTCTAAGAGTGGTTCTATGTGACATTTATTATTTTAACTTCCACTTTTCATTTACAACCATCACACGATATCAAGACAAGGGTATACACAATATATGTCTACACACACCTATATACACATTGGTATATATATATATATATATATATATATATATATATATATATATATATATATAT
>NC_069006.1:4550323-4552701 GCF_001194135.2 Octopus bimaculoides
TGATGCCAAGTGGACATCTCTTGAATTATGAGAGTCTTATTGAAACCTTCAGTCTCGATCAGGACTGACCAACCTGAGGCCCCGTGGGCCGCATGTGTCCCCCAGACTTTTATCTTGCAGTCTGCTTGATACTTTCTTGAAATGGGCTTATCTAAACAAACATTTAAAAAAAATCTTTTCAAAAATCAAAGATTGTAATGAAAAGTAAAAAAGAAAGATGCTACTGTTTTTGCAATGATAATATTTCATGTTGAATCAACGATCACTCATTCATTATTGTAATAATAGCATGAGAGAGCAAAATGCTTTCAATTCTGTCAGTATACAAGTGGCCCTCAAAAAACTTTCTCTGATTAAAGTGGCCCACAACGTAATTTGAGTTTGCTGGGCCTGGTCTAAACTAATCGTTTCCAGTTAGAAGATGACAATGAAGTATTTTACTTTATTATAACAAAGGAAAAAGAGCAGTCAAGTCTCCTTCAAACCACATTCTGCTGCCTGTCAAGAAATGAGTTTGAAAAAGAGGACAGAAAGTTGAAATGCAGCAATTATTAGTTTGTCTGTCGTTCTGGTCAATGACCAAAGACATCACATGGGAGAAGAAGATGGGGCATGGCCGGTGTGTCCAGCTGTGGCCAATCAGTCCAATAGGCTTGGCAGGCTCTGTCACAGGTCGGGCACTGGTGGTTTGTTGGGACTGCAGGCAATGAATTGGCTCTGGACTTGCACAGTTCATATTTTCTTTGTGCCCTTCCGATCCTGTTCTGTTCGTAGAAAGTGACAAATGTAGAAATGCATAAAGTTTGAGTTTAAGTGGCAGTAGCAGTAGTTAAAAAAGGCATTGAAGTCATATATGTCTGACATTAAACTCTGCTTTTCTTCCTCCACTCGTTTCCATCTTTAAATTTATTTACCTTCCGTATCTATTTATGTCTAACTCTTCCAGTGTATCTCTCACTTTCTATCTCTCTATATTCCACTATTCTAGAGAGAGAGATGGGGGGGGGGAGTGATGGTGGTAATGGCTGCAGTTTGAAAAATGAATAACACTCTAAGATAAAGCGGTCATTGTAAATCCCTTCTTGAGGTGAACCCACCAACCAAAGTCTCCTGGTCTGAAAGCTGCAGGGTATAGGAGACAATGGAAGTAGTCATTTGATAGAAGGAAGCAAAAATAAAATGATCGCAGCTAGAAGCCCTTTTAATTATAACTTTGGTTGATCAGGATTAACTCACAGCAAAACAGCAACAATGAAACCACTTTAAGAAGAGACGAGGTGTTTAGACTTCTGAGAATCTAAATACGGAATTATCAACGACAACAACGATGATTGACTTAAAAAACACTGTTTTCCAAATAAAGAATCCCTTATACACAACTGTGTGCTTGTGTGTGTGTGTGTGTGTGTGTATTTATACATATACAAGAATATATATAAGTATGTATGTATAGGTAGCTAGATATACAACTATAATTGGGTGCACTGTTTTCCAGATAAAGAATCTCTTATAATCGCTTGCACACACATACACACACATATGTACAACTATATATATATATATGTATATGTGTGTGTGTGTATGAATATATATACACACACCCATGTATATATATGTATACACCTAAAACTATAATTGAAAACACTATTACTCTACTGAATAGTCCCTTATATTCACCAAAATATACTTAGCAACTCTAACTGATATTTACCATTATGGCCTGACAGAATCAAACTCAGTGTCACTCTAGTTTAAATAAAGTTTGAAATTTTGGCACAAGGCCAGAAATTTCTGGGGCTGGGGTGAGTCGATTACATCGACCCCCAGTTCTCAACTGTTACTAATTTATCAACTCTGAAAGGATGAAAAGTATCGTTGACCTCAGAACACAAAGGCGGACGAAATGCCACCAAGCGTTTTGTCTGGTGTCCTAACAACTGTGCCTTAATGACATAAATAATCCTTTCTATTATAGACACAAGGCCTGAAATTCTTGGGGAAGGGGGACTAGTCGATTACATCGACCCCAGTGTTTCACTGGTACTTACTTTATCGACTCTGAAAGGATGAAACGCAAAGCTGACCTTGGCGGAATTTGAACTCAGAACATAAAGGCAGGCGAAATGCCGTTAAGCATTTTGTCTGGCATCCTTACAACTCTGCCAACTCGCCGCCTTTATAACATAAAATAATGTGAACTCTAGTCTTTCTGCTGCCTTCATCAAACTCCACCACTAGTCACCATCATCATCAACAACATGGTTTAACGTCCACTTTTCTTTGGTCTCATGGGTCAGGTGGAATTTGTTAAGGCTCGTTTACAATCATTATATGATGTTAAGGCAAGTAAACAATAACTCCCCCTCCCCATATATATA
>NC_069006.1:4553078-4554380 GCF_001194135.2 Octopus bimaculoides
AGGCACATGGATGTTGCACTCACAATCTGGCTATCACAGGTTTGATTCCTGGAAGTGAATTGTGTTCTTGAGCAAAACGGCCTCATTTCACGTTTCACCAATCCACCCAGCTGTAAATGAGTAACCCTGCCATGGAATAGCCTCCCAATCAGGGGCAATGTTGGCCTGCTCACCTAGGCAGTGGGGTGGCATCACTTAAAAGCTAAAATGATGGAAAGCACATTGTGATCTATGATGTGTAACAGCATCCTATAGTCTGGTTGATCACTTGATATGCATGTATGTGTGTGTTGAATGCCATGCATCCTCCTCCAAGAAAGTTTTATCTATCTATCTGTCTATATATATATATATATATATATATAAAGCGTCTGTGTGGTGCCACATAATGGTGCCCATACAGTGCCATGTAAAAGCACCTGTGCGGTGCCTCGTAAAGGCGCCCATGTGGTGCCACGTAAAAGCACCCGTCACACTCTGTAAAAGTGGTTGGCATTAGGAAGGGCATCCAGCCGTAGAAACCATGCCAAATCAGACTGGAACCTGGTGCAGCCCCCTCAGCTTACCAGTTCCAGTCAAACTGTCCAACCCATGCCAGCATGGAAAGCAGACATTAAATGATGATCACACACACACACACACACACACACACACACACGTACGTCCACATATCTATCTATCCATATATATATATGGTGGTTGTCTACTCCTTATGTAGAGTTTGACCACCTGCTGTACCTACACCTTAGAACCATCATGGCATCTGATGTGGCTTTTTAAAAAGCCACCCACATAGATTGCACCTCTGATTTGGACCTGCAGATAAGCTCTGCTTTTTGTGGATCTTAAAATGTCTTTTGAGGCCTCCGTTGGATTTGCAAACCTTCTGGCAAACACTGCATTCAAAGGTGTGCACAGACATATATAGGCAGAATAGTTGGTGGAGGTTCGGTTTCCATGCGTTCGCAGATGAGATTTGAGGCCAGCAAAAGACAGGCATCGTCTCTCCCAGACTGTGAACACAAAAAAGTCATTGTCCTTCACCTTCTCCATCGTTATATTCTTCCTCAGATCTCTTTTGAGTTTTACTTGTGTTATCCTTACCTCTTCAAATGCTTTCACTCCACTCCACACCTTTGTTCGCCATCCAACTCGATCTGAAGCAAGGGTTTCTGGATATATATATATTGTTGTTGTTGGCACTCCGTCGCTTACGACGTCGAGGGTTCCAGTTGATCCGATCAACGGAACAGCCTGCTCGTGAAATTAACGTGCAAGTGGCTGAGCATTCCACAGACACGT
>NC_069006.1:4554390-4557347 GCF_001194135.2 Octopus bimaculoides
GATCAACGGAACAGCCTGCTCGTGAAATTAACGTGCAAGTGGCTGAGCATTCCACAGACACGTGTACCCTTAACGTAGTTCTCGGGGATATTCAGCGTTGCACAGTGTGACAAGGCTGACCCTTTGGATTACAGGCACAACAAGTAAGAGTGAGAGAAAGTTGTGGTGGAAGAGTACAGCAGGGTTCGCCACCATCCCCTGCCGGAGCCTCGTGGAGCTTTAGGTGTTTTCGCTCAATAAATACTCACAACGCCCGGTCTGGGAATCGAAACCGCGATCCTCTGACCGCGAGTCCGCTGCCCTAACCACTGGGCCATTGCGCTTCCACGGATATATATATATATATATATATATATATATATATAAAAATATGTATGAACCAACAAACAAGTGAAATGTCAGTATGTGGTAACATTAAGCCGGTGAGCTGGCAGAATCTTAGTTCAAATTCCACTAAGGTCAACTTAGCTTTCATCTTTTCAGGGTCGATAACGTAAGTACCAGCTGAACATTGGGGTTGGCGTAATCAACTTACCCCTTTCCCTGCTATTGCTGGTCTTGTGCCAAAATATGGAATCAACATGTGGTCACATGATCTGCTGAAAGTAGAAGTTAGATCAGCCTTGAATCATGCCCTTCCATTAAATAAACTGGCACTCCGTCGGTTACGATGACAAGGGTGCCAGTTGATTCAATCAATGGAACAGCTTACCTGTGAAATTATAGTGCAAGTGGCTGAGAACTCAAGGCTGGCCCTTTTTGAAATACAGGTACTTTTCATTTTTGCCAGCAGAGTGGAGTGGAGCAATGTGAAATAAAGTGTCTTGCTGAAGGACACAATGTGTCACTGGGAATCAAATTCATGACCTTACAATTGTGAGCCGAATGCCCTAACCACTAAGCCATGCACCTTCACATTATATATATATATATATATATATAATTATATGTCTTTCTTCTATCTTAATGAATAAAAATTCTTCGGATAGAATAAATGGGTTAATAGAAACCAATGTAGCAAAGAACACAAAATAACTGTGGTGTAGTTTCTGTTTTTAAGGCAGGAACTCCTTGAAATTTTGGCTATTTGAGTATATTTAAAAATTTAAGGAATGGAGAAAACGCATGTTATAATTGCATACTTTATTCCTACATATGTTTCAAAGGATTACAACCTATGTGATCCATAGGGATCTGTGGTGTTAAAATTGTAACCTTCTCTTCAGGGAATGCATGGGAATCATCTTAAACGTAAGACATTATGACCGAGTATATATATATATATATATATATATATATATATATATGTCTCTATAAATCAGGAACAGTATCCACTTGGTCATCTTGATCTGACAGACATAACACCCAAATCTCATTCACATCACACCCAATTGTTGGATGTATGTATATATGTATGCATGTACAGTAGAAAACATTGGCCCATGGGGCCACACAGTGGGACATAGCTTTGAATTGAGTCTGACTGCGTGGCTCTTTGGGTAAGTGTTTTCTACTACAACCCTGAGCCTACCAAAGCCTTGTGAGGGGATTTAGTAAAGAAAGAAGGTTTCCGTGTGTGTGTGTGCAAGTGAGTTGATATTTCCTTTGTATTCACTGATTTGTAACCAATGATTTCCTGATGCTGGTGTTTGTTTGCAATTCACCCTGAAATAGTATCTGGGTTGTTTGTTGTTCTATTGGGTGGAGCAGGAGGTTATTTCCTTCTTTGGAAACAGGCAGAGCTGCTTGCATCGGGCCAGGAAGGGCATCTGGAGACAGGAAAGCTTTGCCCCCAATCTACTTTCGTCTGAGCCTGGAAAAGTAGGTAATAAGAGGAAAATGGTGGTGGTGGTGGCGGCGGCTGTGTGTGTGCTGGCCAAAACAACACCATGTCTTATGTATGAATAAAAAGGGACGTTGAGGACAGAGAGGTGTTTAACGAAAGGTCGACCAGATCAGGACTATCTTGGGGGGTGGGGGAAACAACAAAAACATCAATAACAACAAAAACATAAACTAAAACAATGAAATTAATAAAATTATGAGAGCAATATTGCAGTTACACCTAACAAAAATAGCAGCTAATTCTCTTTTGAATCACAGCCTTGAAGGCTCCCTCCATACGATATATCAACATGTCAGTCAGAAATAGTAGTCAAATTTTCCTCAAACATCATTCAACTGTTTTATGTATGTTTGTACATTGGCATGAACCAACAAATGAGGCCTGTGTGTGCCAGCCACACGTCATGCATAGCAGCTAGTTTTCCCTCAGTTCTCATCTCTTTTGTCTCTTGTTATTTTGGTGCAACTTCCAGCCATTCCTCTGTATTTTTGCTAGTATTTTTATTATTATTAATAATCCTTTCTACGATAGGCACAGGGCCTGAAATTTTGGGGGAAGGGGCCAGTCGATTAGATCGACCCCAGCATGCAACTGGTACTTATTTTATAGACCCCGAAAGGATGAAAGGCAAAGTTAATCTGCTCAAGGACACAATGCGTTGCTGGGGATCGAACTTGTGACCTTACACTCGTGAGCCAAATGCCCTAACCACTAAGCCACGCGCCTTCACTATAATAATGATGGCGATTTCAAATTTTGGCACAAGGCCAGCAAGTTTGCGGACAGGACTAGTCGATTACATCGACCCAGGTGATCCATTGGTACTTAATTTATCGACCCCTGAAAGGATGAAAGGCAAAGTCGACATGGGTGGAATTTGAACTCAGAACGTAAAGATGGACGCAATGCCACTTAGAAATTCGTCCTGTGTTGCTAACAATTCTACCAGTTCTCTGCCATAATAATAATAATAATAATAATAATAATAATAATAATAATAATAATAATAATGAAGTCATGAGTTTCTTTAAATTTATACAATAAAACAATGATTTCCTTTATATAAAAAGGAGGTTTAACCAGCTTTTTCTCATCAATCTCTCTCTCTCTC
>NC_069006.1:4557771-4561368 GCF_001194135.2 Octopus bimaculoides
GTGTCCTTGTTTCTCGTTTTTTCTCTCTCTTTCTCTTTTCCTCCCTCACCATCTTGTTTATTTCTATTGCTCCGTCTGTCTCTGTTGTCTACATTCATTTTTTTCTTTCCCTTCTCTCTCTTTTTGCCTCTCTCTCTCTCTCTCTTTCTCTTTCTCTCTCTCTCTCTCTCTCTCTCTCACACACACTTTATCAAACTTACTCAATGGGCAGATTCATTTCTCTACACCATTTCCCTCTTACAATTAACCTACATATATGACAGCACACACACACACACACACACACACACACACACACTCCATTACTTACATATACTACAGTGCATGCACATGCGCACCCACACACTACTATACACACACACTACTATACACACACACTACTATACACACACACTACTACACACTACTGTACACATACACTCACACTACTGTACGTACACGCATACATACACTATAGTATACACAGAAACCTATAGACTCACATTACCCTACATATAGATCAGTGCATGCACACACACACACACACACAGTACAATGCACATGCATGCATGCATACATAGACACAACACGCTCATTATTTCGTGAATGCCATCCTATGTGTGCAGTTTGTGCACTTTTAAAAGACACATTTGATCACCTTTATCAAAACATTCGCTCACAGGAGGGACATGCCCTCTGGGGTAGGCAAAGTAGGTGATGCTTACCCAGATTAAAGCTGCTAATGTTAATTATTAAGTATAATGAATAAAAGATTTCGACTCCATTGTGAACATGATATCCGGTTAAAGTCAGTAGAAAAAAATAAATCATTACACACACAAACACACACACACGCGTGCATGCATGCACGCACACAGAGGCAAATGTAAAATGAAAACAAAAACAGGAAAAACAACTTAAACCAAAAGTGAATGTATTAGGTTGATGCTGAGAGAAAGTTTACGATGGAGAAGAAAAAGTTGGTGGGTGACGTTTTGAGCATGGCTCTTTGTCAGAAAGCGGGAAGAGGGGAAAAGTTGAGAGAGAAAGAAAATAATAGTCTGAGAAAAAGAAGAAGCAATGTTGGGAAGGATGAAAAAAGGAAAGTGATATATTCTTTTCTTTCTCTCTCAACTTTTCCCTCTTCCCGTTTTCTGACGAAGAGCCATGCTCAAAACGTCACCCACCAACCTTTTCTTTTCCATCGTAAACTTTCTCTGAGTATCAAACCTAATACATTCACTTTTGGCTTCAGTTGTTTTTCCTGTTTTTGTTTTCATGCTCATTTTAGTGTCCACTATCCCCTGTTTGCATGGGTTACACTGAGTTTATTGAGGTAGATTTTTCTGTTGTGGGATGCCCTTCCTGTCACCAACCCACACCTGTTTTCAAATAAACTATTTCTTCATCTCTTCATGACCAGACATGTTTTTTTGTGGAAGACACTGGTTGCATGACTGTTACAATCATTTTAAAACTACAACACAATCTCTTACACACACACACACACACACACACAAACATGTGATGGGTTTCTTTTAGCTTCTGTCTACCAAATCCATTCTCAAGACTTTGGTCGGTGCAGGAATATTGTAAAAGACAATGTAGTTGCAAAATAAACTTTTCATCACATGGCCTACAGCAGCCACAGTGAGTGGATGATTTACAGTTATGCACATTTATGTGCATATATATATATATGTGGAGGCGCAATGGCCCAGTGCTTAGGGCAGCAGACTCGCAGTTGGAGGATCGCAGTTTCGATTCCCAGACCTGGCGTTGTGTGTGATTATTGAGCGAAAACACCTAAAAAGCTCCACGAGGCTCTGGCAGGGGGTGGTGGCAACCCCTGTTGTACTCTTTCGCTCCAACTTTCTCTCACTCTTTCTTCCTGTTTCTTGAGTAACGCTGCGATGGACTGGCGTCCAGTTCAGCTGGGGGGAACACAGACGCCACAGAAACCAGGAAACCGGGCCCATGAGCTTGGCTAGGCTTTAAAAGGGCACATAATAAATAATAAACACACACACACACACACGCAGACATACATACACAGACACACAGGGTATGAGAGGTATTTGAGAACACATTTGGTAATTTAATTAAACAACACTAATCTTGCAAAACCCAAATGTTTTATGTTAATAATTTGTGCACCTGTTCTTGATAAGCCTTTTTTTATTAGATTATTCTCTAAAGGTGCCTTCAGTTTCAATGATGGTTTCAATGTGGGACCGGAATCTTTCACCAGCCTGCACTAAATGGTCCTTATCTATTTCAGACATCTTCTGCACAATGGCAGCCTTTAGCATTGTGTAACATTGTGATGATGATTAGGCTCGCTTTCAGCAACACTTATAACGGAGTAGTCCATTGGGACTTAAATTTGGAGGCTACAAGTTTGAAGTTACATGATTATAAAGCTTGTCTGACATCTATTCCTGGGTTACGTGAGCTTCAAGAGAAGGTGCCAAGTCATGTTCAAACATGTCTGATCTTCATTTATTCAGGGCTGAACAAGTGTTCTCCAGCACGTCACGGTATCCATCAGCATTAATTCTAAGACCCTGTGCAAAGATGTGAGGTGGCATGATATGACCTTCGTTACTCACCACTCTGAAAACCATCGCAGTTGCTGGAAACTTAGTGTGCATCACTCTGGAGACATCAAAATGGTTTGCACATAACCATCGGTCATTTCTTCTGTTACACTTTGGTCTTGGTCAAATTCTTTCTCATCAGAGAAGAACCAAAACGTGTCATGTTCATGAGGGTTTTTAACCCTGTTAAGTAACCATTTTGCACAGATCAAAAGGTTTTCCTGTCTTGTATCAAACGTCCTTTGCAAACAGCAGTTGGCCCTCTCCTCAGTACATACGACTTGTATCAAATCTACTTGTGCAGAACAGTTTTGATAGTCCACTCCGACAACTGAAGTTCTTTGGTGATGGCCCTCATTGATTTTCTGGGATCATCATCAATTATGTTTTGAACCCATTAGACAAAGTCTAATGGTGTCTGAACATTGAGAATGTTTTTTTGTTTTTCTTTGATACAGTTGAAACATTCCTTCCAGAAGCTTCCAATTCCATCGAATCTTTATGTACAACAGATTTTGCAACATTTAGAAAGTTGGTAATTTCTAAATCAGTGTTCTGCAGTGATTTAGAAATTACTTTGAAAATAACTTTGCCATTATTAAGCTGATGTTTGTGACATAAATTAACAAGTAATTTCAATGGCGGGTTTTTAATTAGATCACTTTAAAACAGGACGTTTTGTATCATAAAACTAGGGACAAACTCTGGCAGATTGGTATCAAAAGGGGTTATAAACTATGTCTTTTGTAATTCTCAGCCATACTGAACAATGGACTGATATATATCCAGGGGCCTGGATCTACAAATCACACACTTTTTTGACTCGTTGATTGACGTACACGACTTATATGTCATGTAGCAATAAGAGAGCTGTTTAACATGTGTGTGTGAGTAGATGATTTACATTTATGCACATAGATACACCTCTGTACACATACAGATATATATATATGTGTGTGTGTGTGTGTGTGTGTGTGTGTGTGTGTGTGTGTGTGTGTGTGTGTGTGTGTGTGTGTGT
>NC_069006.1:4565435-4566764 GCF_001194135.2 Octopus bimaculoides
CTACGCCTAATTTAGATAAGAGAATGATATCATTATCTCTTCACCCCTTTTTTGTGTGTGTGTATGTCTGTGTGTTTGTACATGTGTGAGTGCACGTGTGTGTGTGCGTGTTTGTTTATGCATGCTTGTTTGTGTGTGTGTGTGTGTGTATTTGTATATGTGTGTGTGCATGTCTGTGTTTGTGTGTGCATATGCATGTGTGTGCGTATGCATGTGTATGCGTATGCATGTGTGTTTATGCATGCTTGTTTGTGTGTGTGTATGTGTGAGTGCATGTGTGTTTCCTTGTGAGCATGTTTCTGTGTGTATGTTTATGTGTTTCTGTTTGTGTGTGTGTGTATGCGTGTGTGTGTTTGCATGCGTTTGTGTTTGTGCATGCTTGTTTGTGTGTGTGTGTGTGTGTGTGTGTGTGTGTGTGTGCATTATGTCTGTGTGTGTGTTTGTATATGTGTGTATGCATGTGTGTTTGTGTGTGCATATATGGCAGTGTATGTTTGTATATGTGTTGTGTGCTGATGTGTGCATATGTATACTTGTTTGCGTGCATGGGCTTGTATGTATTTGTGTGTGTGTGTGTATATATATCCTTGTATGTTTGTGCATGTTTGTGTGTTTGTATGCGTGTGTGTGCGTGCGTGTGTATTTGTGTGTGTGTGTTTGTGTCTCTGTGCGTATGTCTTCATTAATATTTCCTTTCTACTCCTCCCATAATTCTTGTGTTTCGCTATTATTCTTGAACAGGAAACTCTGCAACTAACATCAGATCCTTTACCAATTCTTGTCCAGCCATTCTCAGCTTACATCACGTTTCTCTTCTCTTTTAGATTCTCTCTGATAGAATCCAAACATTAATGGTTTTACTGTTCAGAAAAAAAACAGAAGCAAAAAAGAAAAAAAAAAAGCAGTTTCATATCTTTTATCTTTCATCTTTTATCTGTTTCGGTCAGTGGACTGTGGCCATGCTGGGGTAATGCTTTGAAGGGTTTTAATTGAAGAAATTGACCCCAGCACTTGTGTTTTTTGAGGGTTTTTTTTTTAAAGCTTAGTACTTATTTTGTTGGTCTCCTTTGCTGAACTGCTAGGCTACAGGAATGTAAACAAACCAGCATTTATTTTCAAGTAGTGGTTGGACACTGACAAATGCATGCACGCACACACACACTAACACACTAACACACACACACACACACACACACATCATTGTTTCAATCTCTACTTTTCCATACTTGCATCGGTAGGACAGAATTTGTTGAGGCAGATTTTCTACGGTTGGATGCTCTTCCTGCCAGCAAACTTCAGCTTCCAAGTAAGATAATATTTCCCCATGAG
>NC_069006.1:4567289-4570613 GCF_001194135.2 Octopus bimaculoides
TATATACTTTATTAAAAAGCAGCAAAAATATCACAAAAACTGTCACTCAGAGTTTCACGCTCCTGTTCATTGGACAGTTTTGTTTTGTTTAGAAAACAAACTGTCCAATGAACGAGAACATGAAACTCTGAGTAACAGTTTTTGTGATATTTTTGCTGCTTTTTAATAAAGCATATTACTCTACCTCTGGTATTCGAGTACTATTTTTTCCAACTTGTTTTGCATTTATGTGCTTACACATAGTGTACTGTTCTGTGGTGGTAAGATGAACAAAAAAAAGTACTCCATCTGGTGAGAGATAAGTATTATTTAACAAACACAGTTGATGTTCTTAGAAGTCTGGGGCAGGCTTCTGCCTGGCCAACTCCTGTCAAACCATCCCACCCATGCCAGCATGGAAGGTAGATGTTAAATGATGATGATAATGATGATGATGTACTACTATTAGTTTCATGCTCTACTATTAGAGCATGCCAAACAGTGTTTTATAACATGTCTGGTGTCCTAGCACAATCATCAGGCACTTCCCACATGGCATAACATCACGTCATGTGGGCAGTGCTTGATGATTGTACTAGGAGACCAGACGTACTAAAAAATACTGTCTGGTATGCTCTCAGCACATGAAACTAATATTAGCACATAACATAAAAACATATTGTGATTTTATATATATATATATATATATATATATATATTGGTGGGGGGTTAACTCTAATCTCAGTGACCACTTTATCAGTAGTACTTTATGAAGGAAGATGAGTTATACTTCAGAAAATGATAGAAAGGGGCACATTCACAAATCCAAAGTATGATCCAGTAGGCATGTTATGGTTCTCACAGAGGGAATAATAATCAATTTGTTTGCAGAAACGCTTCTATCATCAATTTGACTTCTCTTTTCCTCACTTACATAGCTGGGATTTTATCTACTCCATTCCCTAATTTTATTTGCATAAACAGCAATCCCTGCTGCTAACTGTGAACTATATTCAGTTTATCAAACTTCAATATGGGAAAAATTTACAACCTTCTACGTCAATAAACCACCATTGTTCCTGAAAGTTGGTTTCTTATACCTTCTATGGACTGCCAGAAGCTTACTGTCTTCCTACACTTTGATCCTTGGATCTTACTTTTATATATATGTAAATATATATATAGCATACATATAAGAGGGATGACCGCTAAGTGGACATCCATTATGCTAGAAGAAGACCACCTATGGTCTGACCACTAAAAAAAGATTGTTCTCAAGAAAATTCAGCAAACGCCAAAACGTAATATATATATATACACACACACACACACATACATATCTTTTACTTGTTTCAGTAATTAGACTGCGGCCATACTGGAGCAGTACCTCGAAGAATTTTAGTTGAACAAATTGACCCCAGTGCTTATTGTCTTTTTAAGCCTGGTACTTATTCTATTGGTCTCTTTTACTAAACCGCTCAGTCATGGGGATGTAAACACACCAACACTGGTTGTCAAGTGGTGGTGGTGGTGGTGGACAAAAAGAGACAGAAACACACACACACACACACACACACACACACACACACACACACACACACACACACACACACACACACACACACACACACACACACACACACACACACATGAAATCCACTCACAAGTTATTGGTCAGCCTGGGGCTATAGTAGAGGACACTTGCCCAAGGTGTCACACAGTGGGACTGAACCTGATACCATGAGGTTTCAAAGCAAGTTTCTTAACTACATAGCTATGCCTGCTCCTATCTCTATAGATATTTTTCCTTAATTTTTCTCCCGGGTTAACTTATTCTTGCACTCCCCCCCCCCATAACCATGATAAACATGTAGTTCCCTTTCCAGCTGGTAAACACTTTTTTTTTCTTGCTTTTCGTGTTTTTCTTTGCAGCACTCACCAAGAAATTCCTCCAGATTTCTTCCAGATTTTCTTTTAATCTATTTATAATTAAAAGTTAGCTGTATTTTATTCCAAAGTGGGTCAGTCTTAATTTTCTAGAGAATCAGCAGATGTTTTTCAACTGAAAAGATTGCTTCTTTAGGAATGCAGTTGAACAACTTTATTCATGTTTTTGGAGGGGTTTAGCAACTTGTAGCAAGTTTTGCGGTGACGGGTGGTTAGTTGTGCATTGCTTTTATGCATAGGAAAATGCATAATGTGCAAGATGTGTGTGGGTAATGGCATCTTGGTGATGTCATTGCTTTGCCCTGCGTCAGTCCTCTGGTCAAGCAGGTATAAAATCACACCCACTCCAACCATGACTCTCTTGTTTTTCAGTTTAAGAATTTGATCCTCTCTGAGGACTATTTGGTAACTGTTTATACCAAACTTGTGGAGGCGTGTGGCATAGTGGTTAGGGTGTCAGCACCATGATTGTAAGATTGTGGTTTCGATTCCTGGACCGGGCGATGCGTTGTGTTCTTGAGCAAAACACTTCATTTCACGTTGCTCCAGTCCACACAGCTGGCAAAAATGAGTAACACTGCGATGGACTGGCGTTCCGTCCAGCCGGGGAACACATACGCCATTGAAACTGGGCCCATGAGCTTGGCTAGGCTTTAAAAGGGCGCATTTATTTATTTATTTTTTTTATTATACCAAACTTGCACTATCTTTTTCTCCCCCACCCCTATATATATATATATATATAAAACAAATAATAAATGAGTATATGTATATATATGTACAGGTATGTGCATACCTACGTCTACCATTATATATAGGTGCATATCTGGGTACAGGACATTGCAAACAAAACGTAGACAAAAAAATAATAATAACCAGAGTACAGAAAACACACAGGCCACATAAAGAACATTTTCCTTCATCAGCTACCGCCATTCTAGCACAGGCGTTTCGAAGAGTATATATATATACAGTTTTGGCCAAAAGTCACCTGACAGTAAATCAAAACCGTTTTATTCCAAGATTTATTTATGTTTAACAACTGAATGAATTTAATAAAAGCATCTGAATATGAAACACCATGGAAATTGTTCAAACTTCTTGAGCAACAACATTTTTCCAAATGGATAAATAAAACTGAATATTAAGTATTTATGGAATTTTGATTTACTGTCAGATGACTTTTGGCCAATCCTGTGTGTATATGTATACTGTGTGTACGTTTGCCACCTTGGAATCCTCTGTTTAGTTGGTTGATCCACTACTCAGGAAGAGACTATTCTAGAGTACGTCCTGCCTTATCTTCGAAACGTCGAGTTAGAATAGAGGCAGCTGATGAATAATTCCAAGTGGCTTTCTGTTTTCCTATGTGTTCGTTCCGTGGTCTGTAGTTCATTG
>NC_069006.1:4570623-4572674 GCF_001194135.2 Octopus bimaculoides
TATATACACACACATATATATATATACACACACATATATATATATATACACACACATATATATATATATGCACACACACACACACACACATGTATGAATGAATGAAAATTTGTTCAACATGAAGATGGAATAAACTGGCTTTAATTACAGATTACAACATTTGTTTCTGTGCAATGGCAACAGTTGTATGTTGCTGAGTTTTCATTCTCATACCATTACATGAAATTACTTTATAAATAAATGCATCAATAAACAAGATCCAGCAACAGCTGTTTGCTGGCTCTTCATAGGATAGGTTGCTTTTAGAGCACTGAGAATTACATGTACAAGGAACCCTTTTTTGTCAAAAATTAGGTTAAAAAATATGGGAGTTTTTTATTCTTGGATAGTGTTATAATCTCTTACAAAACTTTTTTTTTCCCAAATTTTACCCCCCCCCCCCAAAAAAAAATTAAGGAGTTCCTTATACACGTTAAAATATGGTAATTCTCACATCCAACTTAACTTGGATGTGTTGTTTTGAATGTTTCATCCTTTCGGGGTTGATAAGTTAAGTACCAGTTATGCGTTGGGTCGATGTAATTGACTTATCCCCCACCTCACCAATTTCAGGCCTTATGCCTATAATAGAAAGGATTATCATTATGAAAGGTGCCAAACTGACTGAATCATTAGCATGCTGGGCAAAATACTTAGCACTGTTTCGCCTGTCTTCTGGATTAAAATTCCACCGAGGTTGACCTTGCCTTTTGTCCTTTCAGGGTCAGTAAATGAAGTACCAGTGAATTACTGGGGTTGATGTAATTGACTAGTCTCCTCCCACCAAAATTTCATGCCTTGTGCCTTTTAGTAGAAAGGATTATAATTATTATTAAGGTAACGAGCTGGCAGAATCGTTAGCATGCTGAGCAAAGAGCTTAGCGACATTTTATCCGTCTTTACATCTGGAGTTCAAATTCTGCCAAGGTCGACTTTACCTTTCATCCTTTTGGGGTCGATAAATTAAGTACCAGTTGAGCACTGGGGTCGATGTAATCAACTAGTCCCCTTCCTATAAATTTCAAGCCTTGTGCCTATAGCAGAAAGAATTATTATTATTATTATTTTATGTTTGACTTTTTTTTTGCATTTGTACAAGTTGGATCCAAGTCTCACACAAAGACCTCAAGAGACAACAAGTTAGAAGTTCATGTAGGTGTTATGCCTAGGGTACCATATATTTGGATTTGTACAGTTTTGTTCAAGTGAATGTTTAAGAAACCATGAGAAAATTATGTGTTTGCTTTAAAATTTGAGATCACATAGACAGTATTTTACGTAGGATATGGGCAGTTCCCATGAGCACTTATAATTATTATTATTATTATTATTATTATTATTATTACACAATAAAAGCTATGGAAAAGATCCGCTATGGCTTGTATATCTGATAAATGAGATCACTATTCCGACTTTTCTTATCTTGTAATATTTTGCTGCACCTTCTTCTGAGATCATCCTTGTTTAAAATTTCAATGACGCAACTTGCCCTCCTTGGCCAGCGACACTCCATCCACGCCAACACAGCTGATGCAGAGACCCACTTTTTAATATTTTTTCTTTCTTCTTTTCGCTCTACTAAACATCCTACAACAGTCAGTGCACACACTTTAGTGCTTTTGTTGTTATTAGTCATTTCGCAAAGGTGACTTCAGCACAGCTCAGTTGCAACCTGTTGTCATAGAAACAAAGTGTGAGCTAAGAGCAGAATAGGTAAACAGCGAGAGCAACCATGGCAACCAGATCACTTTTCTTTTTATGTTTGCTGTTCTTATAACTTCCCACTTCTGGCACAAAATCTCCGTGCCTCTGTTCTCATCCAGTTTGTGTGCTTGATTGATTAATTAGTCGTCCATTCTAGCATGTCAAACTAAGGAGAGAGTAATAAGTTCATGTTTGGTTTGTGAGTTTTGATCAAAGGTTTCTGAGTAAGCAAAACACAATAGCTATATACACACACATACACCCTTGTGTATATATATATATATATATATATAATATCATAAACTCCA
>NC_069006.1:4572774-4580692 GCF_001194135.2 Octopus bimaculoides
TATTATTATTATTATTATTATTACCTCCGTCTTAGCAAAGGCGGAAGTATCGTTTCCATTTGTGTTTGTCTGTTTGTCCACGGACAAGATATCTCAAAAACCACTGGATGGATTCGGATGAAATTTTCAGGGATGTTTGGCAAATTATTTTATTTGTTTTGTTTTTCTTTTCCCGGTGGCCATGGAACTTTCAGTGGGTTTTAAAACAACCAAGTGCCTTGCATTTTTCGTTGCAGATGCAGCATTCATGTTCATCTGATGCAATTGGCTACTTGTTTCAGACGACACCCTGATTGTGTACTTTCACGTGCCTTTGTGAGTTCAGACTGTCTGAGGAATTCTCTATCACATAGATCGCATTTCAGATAAGCTGACAAAAATTGGCTGCCTTCAACCACTTGAGGCCTTTCAGCATGTTTGTATTGGTAACTTGTGAGGCCAGCTCCAGAGCAGTAAACTCATCTAGATTAATCACACACACACACATTTGGTTAGGTTAAAGTTAGAACAGTCAAGTATGTTAATTCAGGAAAATTTTCATAAAAGGAAAAGAAGAAAAAAAAAGCCTCTTCTGTTGAGACTACCAGGAACTGTAAGCATTTAGAAAAGAGAAGTGAAAGACTCGGTTGCCAAAAGGATTATATATCTGGCATCTGTTGAAGTAGTACACAAACCTGTATGGATCAGTATGTTGGCAAGTTTGTCTTGTGTATAAAATAATAACCCAGTCTAGCAACAAGTATTTGAAACAACAAGTGTTGGGTTTGTGTAATAAAAGAAAATAAGAGAGGAAGGAGTGGCAATAGGTAAGAAACGATGGGTGGTGGTGGAAGTAGATAAATAAACTAATTACAACTACAGATGTGTTTGTATGACCGCGGTGGTGTAAATATTTTCTCATGTAATTAGAACAAGGTCATATTTTGTCTGGGAAGAGAGCTCATAATAAATTGTATCAAATGTTTCTGGTACTTAACTCACTGAAGGCAAAGCGCACAAAGGTGGCTTTAATCTTGGATCTTTTAACCCCCTCATATGTAGTGGGGGGTGTGTGTGTGTGTGTGTGTGAAAGGGAAGTGGTTGATATTTTTTATATTCTTCTTAGCATAATCAGTTGAATCAAATTTACCCGGTACTTGGGTCCTTGAGATTGGAAAGAGGAAAACTGAAGGTAGCTTTAATCTTTGATCTTTGATCTTTTAATCTCACATTTGGAGTGAAGCAAAGGAAAGTGAGGTTTTTTGGGGGGTTTTTTTTTTTAGCATAATTCAATCGAATGTCCCTTTTTCTTAACTCACTGACATCAAAAAGAGGAAAACTCCCGTAAGGCAGATTTGAACTTTGAACTTCACATTTGTAGATAGGCAGCAGGACATGGTTGATTATATATATATTTTTTTAATTTTAATTATTTTTTTCATGTAGCTTCATCAGGAGGAAGTGTCTGAGATCCTTCCAATTACAAAAATTCCAATTATGACTAGGATAAATGAAAGAAGGCATCTGCAAATTGGGGACTTGTTCTACAGGCTTGGAGGTGTGGATAGAGTAAGCCTTTAGGATTCGCATTACTCCAGCAAATGGAATGTTTTTTGATTTCAATTTGTGTTCAACTGATCACTTTTCATCTTGTAGCTTTCATATTTCAATGATGTGATTGTATATTTTCAAAATGACATTGTAGGGTACGTATGAGAGACAGGATCTGACCAGTGTGAACTTAAAATGGATAGAATATTTGAGCTCGATATGGCTGGATTAAATGCCAAAGGGTGAAGCCTAACCCCCATGTAGATCATGGCAGGATTTGATCTCACAACACATACCAGAACATGTTTCATCCAATACTCTAACAATTCTACAGGCCTAGATTGGTGATCAGTATATTGACCCCAGAAGGGGGAAAGACAAAGTTGACCTCAATGAGATTTGAAATTGTGCAAAAAGCTAGAATAAATATTGCAATATGTCTGTCCAATGCTCTACCGACTCAATTCACCGCCTGAAATGATTTTGGTGTATGATCGGTATTGATTTTATTGATCATCTTTTTATCAAACATAACCATCCTAAGTAGAGCTTGAACTCAAACACCAGCTTAATAACAAAGCTATTTTATCTAAATTCCTTCATTATTTTCAAATTAATTGAAACAAAGACAGTGCATTTAAATAGAAATATGGTAACAGAAAGGTTAAAGTGATCTGAATTAAATTAACATGAAATTTTGATGGACGGGCTTTATGTTCCAAACACCAGCTTAATAATGACAAAAATTTTACTAAATTTTTCATTATTTTACAAAATTAATTGAAACAAAGATAGTATAGGGAGGGTTATTACGCCAATATTTGTTACACACACACACTGGTTCAATTCCACTTCTTTATTATTAGTCAGTTCATTAAATATCTCTCCAACTAAGCAATTGATAAAGAATCTTGTAAACCAAATGCAAAAACAGAAAAGAAACCATTTAAGATAAAGCCATCCTAGATCAGAATGAGACAATTGGGCACAGATGTTTGGTCACTGGCAATTTGGCATGGCTGAGTTGGACATTCAGTTTTTTTGTTTTTTTTTTGGCGACAGTACTTTTTGGTACTGGATGCAAATGCACTCGTTCATACACATGCTGAAATATACACATACTGAGAGAGAGAGAGAGAGAAAGAGAGAGAGTACAATTTATTAACTGAGGAGGAGTGACATATAAACACTTTCCCTCTTCTCATACACATTGTTTTGATGTGGGTATACATGTCTGGTGTAAAATGGTATTATACAAATAAATAGTTGGTTATGGTTATCTGAAAATAACCTATCTGTTAACACAGAATGCACTCCGTCCTACTCAAATGCAAGTATGATACTCAATATTCACCGTTCACCTACTGACCAAGGGCGGACTGAGAGTATTAAGGGCCCTCGGACATAACTGTTCACCGGGCCCCTTTGATTGTGTGTTTTAGTAGAGTTAACATGTAGAGTGTGGGCCCCTCAGAGCTCATGGCCCCTGCTACCGACTGTTAAACCAACACACATTGAACTAACATGGTTAACCAACACAGTTGAACTAACACCGTCAACTACGCCCTGACAGTTCACTCAGTTCTTATTTATTGTAATCGGTTAGTCCACCTTCAGTCATGCGGGGGTGTTCAGGATTCTTCCATAACACACATGAAGAGAAATATACTGACATTCACACAAACAGAGAGAGAGAGAGATTAACCCTTTAGTATTCAGGTTTCTTTGTCCATTGTATTGTTTATTTATTGATATTGCTTTGAATTAATCATGCATTATCTTGTTGCTTTGAGATTTCAATAATGTGACTGCTTTACTTTTAGAATGACATTGTAGGTCAGGTGTGAGAAACTAGATGAGTTTGAATATAAAACAGATAGAATATTAGATCTGGATATGACCAGTTTCAATGCTAAAGGGTTAAAATAAGAGAAATGTTTAAATGTTTGTTGTCACATAAATCAGCATTGATTCACTGATGCCAAATATGTCAAAATGGCTGCTCCAAAACATCTCACCCCCTGTCCTTGCTACTCCAATAGCAAAAGCAAAATTTTACATTACAATATACAACATAGTATACGGCACTACAATGTAGTGGTGTACACCCTACAGCATATCACACTTGAGTCCTTATATAGCTCAGAGGTACTCAACCATTTTTTTATCTATGGACCCCTTTGATTACTAAATTATTCAGGTTGACCCCCTTAGCCATTCGACATTTAAAAACTAGTTTTATAGAAACTTCATTAAAAACTCCTATTTTGTTCCCCACACATTCTCTTGTGCTGTTTGAATTTTGTAAAATGTTAGAGAAAGAAACCCAGCTGTTTCTTGCAATACAGACCAATACATACATCTAAAACAGGGGTTCTCAGCCATTTTTTTTACCCTTTGATTATTATTTTATTCTGGGGGACTCCCATTTGATTAAAAAGTAGTTTTATAAAAACTTCTTTCTAAATTCCTTTCTTTTCCCGGCAACACATTAACTTATGGTAGGTTGAACTATGTAAAATGTTAGAGAAAGAAACCCAGCTGTTTCTTGCAATACAGACCAATACATACATCTAAAACAGGGGTTCTCAGCCATTTTTTTTACCCTTTGATTATTATTTTATTCTGGGGGACTCCCATTTGATTAAAAAGTAGTTTTATAAAAACTTCTTTCTAAATTCCTTTCTTTTCCCGGCAACACATTAACTTGTGTAGGTTGAACTATGTAAAATGTTAGAGAAAGAAATCTAGCTGTTTCTTGCAATACAGACCAATATATACATCTAAGGGAAACATTTTTCAGGGGCCCTTAAAATACTATTGTGGATCCCCAGTTTACTATTTTGTTGTGTAAACCCCTAAAAATCTTATATGGTCCCCCGGTTGAGAACCACTGATATAGCTGTATGATACAAAATAAAATACGCCACCAATAATTGCCATGTTTAATCTTTCCACAGGACTTGATGCTGCTGGTAAAACTACCATTTTATATCGCCTGAAGTTAGGAGAACTAGTTACTACAATACCAACCATTGGTAAGTTTGTTTCTTTTTAATTTTAATATTTCAGGTTGAAGTGATCTTACTCAGGTTTTCATTTATCAACTGTTGTATTACTTTTTAAACTTGTGCTCACAGACTGTGTTCTGCCTAACTATTATTGAATGATTGTATCAATGAGATTGGAAGAGATCTATTTTCTCTTGAGAAGGGATAGGACAGTAAAGAAAAAAAATGGTATATAATTAGGCATCGTTGTTATCTCTACAAATTCCTTCAATTTTCTGCAAATTTGGAGAGTGCTTTTTAGTATTTATTATTGGTCCCTATAACATCTGTGTGTTTAGCAGGTGTTCTATCCTTGATGTGAGAGCAGTACTCCTTTGTGGGGGCCCACTTGAACTCTGGAGAGTGTTGGCAATTGTTGGGGCCGAAATATTTTCAAGCCCAGGAAAAAAAGGGCCAGTTTTAGCTATGTTGTTTTTTTACCAGGATCAATCTTCAGTGACAATTGGGCTAACCATTTTCAGCGATCACGGAGGTTCCACTTCAGTGCTGTTCATGTTTGTGGGGTGGAGCAGAGAGGAGGGGGGGAATCATCATCATCGTTTAACATCTACTTTCCATGCTAGCATGGGTTGGACGGGTGTTTTCTTGATTTGAGTAGTGCTTGACTTTTATTGCATTTAAAGGAGGCAAGATTGGCATATCTTCCCTCCCTGCCCTTGGAGGATACCTTTGAGGTGCCAAAATTTGAAAAAAATGATTATTATTATAACCATCTTGATTATTATTAACCCTTTCATTACCGTATTTATTTTGAGATGCTCTTTTGTTTCTTTCAATTAATTTTAAATATAACAAAGAATTTAGTAAAATAACTTAGTCATCATTAAGCTAGTGTTAGGAACATAAATTGTGACTAAGGTTTGGTGGAAGATTTCAATTCAGAACTTTTGTAAACAAGACATTTGTACTACAGAGGCAGAAGTGGTTTCAGGCGGGTTGGTATCGAAAGGGTTAAGGCAGCGAGCTGCCAAAATCATTAACACATTGGGCAAAATGTTTAGCAGTTTAATGTTTTGAGTTCAATTTCCAACGAGGCCGACTTTGTCTTTCATCCATTCGAGGTCAATGAAATAAGTACCAGTTGAACACTGGGGTTGATGTAATTGACTAGCCTTCCACCCCAAAATTTCAGGCCTGGTACCTATTGTAGAAAGGATTAGGATTACTATTATTATTATTATTATCATCATTATTATTATTATTATTATAGACGTTGCACAGTATACAATATCGTGATGTTGTTGATTGAAGATATTGTGTCTACCAGGTGGTTTGTACTGTTTGTCAAGTCACAAAGACCTCAGACTGACAGTACTTTACGCAATATGCATGCAGTTCCCAGTAATGACAATTTTTGCAATACACCTAGATTGTAGGGCATTTCTAAAGCTTCCAGATGTTTTTTCCTGATTGGGTGGTATTGAACCCAATGCTCCGATGACAATAAGGATAACCTTTATGTTCGACTCTCATAGCTACCACATCTTGGCGATCTTAATTCTCAGGTCTCCATGTTTATCAACCTTTTCTTTTTCTTTCATTATTATTATTATTATTATTATTATTATTATTATTATTATTATTGAGGTGGCGAGCTGGCAGAATCGTTAGCATGCTGGGCAAAATGCTTAGCAGCATTTCGTCCATCTCTACGTTCTGAGTTCAAATTCCGCTGAGATTGACTTTACCTTTCATCCTTTCAGGGTCGATAAAAAAAGTACCAGTGGAACACTGGGGTCGCTGTAACCAACTCATCCCCTCCCCCAAAATTGCTACCCTTGTGGCAAAATTTGAAACCATTATTATTATTATTATCATTATTGTTGTTGTTGTTGTTATTATTATTATTATTATTATTATTATTATTATTATTATTATTATGTAAGGTGATGGGTTAGAATTCTTGGTGAGACAAGATTACTAAAATCGATTACTAAAATCGATGAAGGTTTGGTGCATCATATCTATGTCGTGTGAAAGGGGAAGTTTAGGGGAGAAGGAGGAGTTGTATCATCTGTGTAGGGGTGGGTGGTGTTGGATGGGTTGGCAAGTGAACCATTGCTGTACAGAAGGGGAAAAGAGTAAGGGACAAGACTGGACCCTAGGGCACATCAGAGTTAATGAAATAGCGAGACAGAAGGAGCTCTGTTAACATATGTTGAAATGGTGTGATCTGATAGGAAGTTATTGATCCAATTGATGGGATATGGTTGAGGCCCCTGGGTGGGAAATTTTGATGGAGGTTTGTTTACCAGCTTTGCAGATGTCTAAGGTGATGGCATTGGTTTCACTGAACTTCTCTTAGGTGAGAGGTCACAGGTGGGTGACATTCGAGAGTAGATCTCTAATGGATCCGGCTTTGTGGAAGCTATGCCGATGATCGTTAAAAGGGAGAGAGGAGGATGTGTGTGTGTGTGTGTGTGTGTGTGTGTGAAGGTGTTGGAAATATCATTATTAATGGCTGCCTTCCTTACTTTAGAATCACACTGATTGGCTACAGCTGGACACACCGTTCCCTGTCTTCTTCTCCCGTGTAATGCCCTTGGTCATCATCGACAATGATGGACGAACTAGTAATAATAGAAATATTAGCAGTGAGAGCGACGGGGCAATAGTTGGCTAGCTGGAAGCAGGTTGGCATTGTTCGCCAAGGGACCTATTGTGCTGTGTTAACTAAAGACCAGAGTAGATTCTCATGGTGAGGGTTAGTAAATGTTAGAGAAAAAGTTAATATTAGAAGTCCAGGATGTTTCAAAGCTGTTTCTAAACTGCTTCCATAAAGTCTGATCAACAAGTAAGAGATAACGAAGCCAAACTACTCCACCACTTCTTTTATCAGTTTGTTAAATTGTGATGTTCTTTTAGCTATTGTTTTCTTTTTGAATACATCAAATACAGAGGGAGATAAATTAACCCATTAGCATTCAGATTACTCTGTTAAATGTAGTCCTTATTTATTCCCAGTGCTTTGAATAAATCATGCATTATCTTGTAGCTTTGAGATTGTTTATTTTTAGAATGACATTGTAGGTTAGGTGAAAATGCCAGACCTGTCCCCTTTAAACACAAAACAGGTAGAATATTTAGGCCAGGTATCACCTTTGAGATTTCAATGATGTGATTGCTTATTTTTAGAATGACATTGTAGGTTAGGTGTAAAATGCCAGACCTGTCCCCTTTGAACACAAAACAGGTAGAATATTTAGGCCAGATATCACCTTTGAGATTTCAATGATGTGATTGCTTATTTTTAGAATGACATTGTAGGTTAGGTGTAAAATGCCAGACCTGTCCCCTTTGAACACAAAACAGGTAGA
>NC_069006.1:4580960-4583745 GCF_001194135.2 Octopus bimaculoides
GTATCACCTTTGAGATTTCAATGATGTGATTGCTTATTTTTAGAATGACATTGTAGGTTAGGTGTAAAATGCCAGACCTGTCCCCTTTGAACACAAAACAGGTAGAATATTTAGGCCAGATATCACCTTTGAGATTTCAATGATGTGATTGCTTATTTTTAAAATGACATTGTAGGTTAGGTGTAAAATGCCAGACCTGTCCCCTTTGAACACAAAACAGGTAGAATATTTAGTCCAGGTATCACCTTTGAGATTTCAATGATGTGATTGCTTATTTTTAGAATAACATTGTAGGTTAGGTGTAAAATGCCAGACCTGTCCCCTTTATACATAAAACTGGTAAGGACATCTAGGTCAGATGAAGGTGTAGCTCTCGGCTGTAACATTACTTATTAAAAAACAGGCCTTACCAAAGTGCTACAGCCTCAACTTTGCTACCATTTAACTGGAATTGAGCCATCTGATATGATCTATGTTTTTGTTCATTGTTTTTTTTTCTTCTGATGAAAAACTTCCCGTTGGGGCCCACTGGAAAATATGCTTTGGTTTTGCCGTATGTTTGGAATTTTTTGAGTGAAAAGTAGGTTAGAGTTATCAACTGTTTGCTGTGGTGTTTCCAAAGTGGGAGAAGGGCTGAGGCCTACATATTTTGTTGGTGTTTAAGTCACAGGCGACAGATAAGAATATAATCAGCTGTATCTTATCATAGCCTGTGCCCTTAATTTGTTGATATACACAGCCTGAAGTTCATAAAGAGTAGTGTGTGTGTGTATGTGTGTACATGTATATGCGTGTATGTGTACATGAATGTGTGTGTATGTATACATATATGTGTGTGAATGTATACATGTATGTGTGTGTATGTATACATGTATGTGTGTGTGTACATGTATGTGTGTATATGTGTACATGTATGTGCGTGTGTATACATGTATATGTGTGTATGTGTACATATATGTGTGTGTATGTATACATGTATGTGTGTGTATGTATACATGTATGTGTGTGTATGTATACATGTATGTGTGTGTATGTGTACATGAATGTGTGTGTATGTATACATGTATGTGTGTGTGTGTGTACATTCCAGCGCAGTCATATTTCTGCATACGTGAGGGAGGGAGACTGACATTGATTTCAAATTTTGGCACAAAGCCAGCAATTTTGGAGCCGAAAGTTAAGTCAATTACATTGACCCCAGTGCTCCACTGGTACTTATTTTTATCAACCCCAAAAGGACGAAAGGCAAAGTAGACCTTGGAGAAATTTGAACTTAGAATGTAAAGATGGATGAAATGCCGCTAAGCATTTTGCCAATTACACTAACGATTCTGCTAGCTCGCCGCCTTAAAGAGAGACTGACATTGATAGGTAACTAAGGGAAGTTTAGTAAATGTACACTATTACAAGATCTTCTCTAGATTGTCTGCTGACCAAACATCCGGCAGCAGCAGTACTGGGAACTCCTAGAATGTGTAAGCATTCAATACTTCCTTTAAAACCTATTTGATACTACCCCACCTGAGACCAGCCTTGGTTCTGTGATACAAAACGTCCTGTTTTAAAATTATCTAAATTTAAACCTGCCATTAAAATTCTATGTTAATTTATGTTCTAAGCACTAAGTTAATAACGACAAAGATATTCTTCTAAATTCTTCCTTATTTTTTAAATAATTTGAAGCAGGAGTGGCTGTGTGATAAGTAGCTTGCTTACCAACCACATGGTTCTGGGTTCAGTCCCACTGTGTGGCATCTTGGGCAAGTGTCTTCTACTATAGCCTCGGGCCGACCAAAGCCTTGTGAGTGGATTTAGTAGATGGAAACTGAAAGAAACCCTTCGTATATATGTATATATATATGTGTGTTTGTGTGTCTGTGTTTGTTCCCCCCCCCCAACATTGCTTGGCAACCGATGCTGGTGTGTTTATGTCCCCGTAACTTAGCGGTTCGGCAAAAGAGACGGATAGAATAAGTACTAGGCTTACAAAGAATAAGTCCCGGGGTCGATTTACTTGACTAAAGGTGGTGCTCCAGCATGGCTGCAGTCAAATGACTGAGACAAGTAAAAGAGTAAAATAGTAAAGTCGTTGTATGTGAAAGTTACTTAAATTTAAACCTTCCATCGAAGTTTCGTATTAAATTTATGTTAAAAAAAACTAGCAAAATAATGACAGTTATTTTACTAAATTCTTCATTATTTTCAAAAGTAGTCAAAACAAAGGCAGTGTTTTTCGACAGAAATATGGTAAAAAAGGGTTAAAGTGATCTAGATTAAAACCTTCCATCAAAAGTTCGCATTAATTTATGATCCAAACACCAGTTTAATAATGACAATTATTTTACGAAATTCTTCGTTATTTTCAAAATAAATTGAAACAAGGGCAATTTATTTCAACAGAAAAGATGGTAACAAAAGGGTGAAAGGGATGTATGTTAAAGCCTATCAGAAACTTCCTGTTAACTCAGATTTTAAATGCCAGTATAATAATGACAAAGTTATTTTACTAAATTCTTCATTATTTTCAAAAGAAACCGAAACAAAGGTAATGTAATGTATTTCAACAAAAATATGGCAACAAAAGGGTTTGAAATAAGACAAAAAAATTTTGCACTTGTTGAATATTGCTGTTAAGAATCAATGTACCTAATCACCTCTCTCTCTCTCTCTCTCTCCCTCCCCCCTCCCCCCCAATCCCTAAATATTTAGAAATAGAATTCATTCATCCAAATATCAAAGAAGTATTTTATTCACTTTAAAAAAACATTTTTATTTCAATTGTTTT
>NC_069006.1:4584300-4589287 GCF_001194135.2 Octopus bimaculoides
GACTCTGACTCCTCTACTATTGGCACCTCCGACTCAGACTCCTCTTTATGTAATTAAGTGATTGTGGTCTACATATCTCATAAAGCATATGCATACGCTTGCACTTTGAGTCGGCCCCTATCTTACAACTGGTTTATATTAAAGAATAAAGATATTGTGAGTCGGAATCAGAGTCGGTATAGTTTTACTGACTCAGACTCCCCTTATATCTACATCTGCCAAAGACTACATATGCATTTAAAGCAATAATTAAAAGCATGGCACAAGCTGCCAGGCCATGCTCGCTTGCATGTGATGGCTATATATCTTTTCTTTCCTTTGCTATTGCTCTGAGTGTTATGATGGTCACAGGGTTGTCTTCATGGAAGACTGGAAACAAACAACACTGCTTGTATGACAGTGACACTCATTTACAACAGCCGTACAATGTCAAGAGAAAGAAACACAGACACAAAGTTTGAAACAAGGCCAGTAATTTCAGAGAGGGGTTAAGTTAATTACACTTAACCCCAATGTTTAACTGGTACTTTATGTGTACACAAAAATCATAAATTCTACTAAGAAAAAATTCTGTAAGAAATATAAAACTGCAACAGCAAAAAGAAAAGAAAAGAAATGGCTACCAGAGAAATATGCTGTCCAGACGTTTTTGGATTGTCGTCTCATTCAAATATTCATCATCATTTCTTGGACATTGTTGTCTCAAGTCCCAGGACTGATAGGATCCAGTTTCCTTGGTTTCCTTGCATCTAGATAACTGAGATCACAACACCCACCCCCATCCCACCCCCACCAAACAAGATACCAGTGCATCACAGAGTTTCTCATTTGCAGTCGAGTGAACTGGAACAACATGAACTGAAGTATTTTGCTCGAAAATATAAGGCACTACCTGGTCCAAGAATTGAAACCGCAATATGGCGATTGTGACTGTAGCTCCTTAAACCCCTAAGCCACACATTTTCCATTAATCCAAGGATCCAGTATTCATTCAAACAGTGGATCCTAACATTACTGCCTAACATCAAGGCGGCGAGCTGGCAGAACCGTTAGCAAAATGCTTAGTGGCATTTCATCTGTCTCCATGCTCTGAGTTCAAACTCCACTGAGGTCGACTTTGCCTTTCATTCTTTCGGGGGCTGATAAATTAAGTACCAGTGAAACACTGGGGCTGATGTAATCAACTAGCACCTTCCCCACAAATTTCAAGCCTTGTGCCTATAATAGAAAGGATTATTATTTTTATTATTATTATTATTATTATTTTACTGTGCCGAACAAAAATGCTTAGCTGCATTTCACCTGTGTTTACGTTCTGAGTTCAAATTCTGCTGAGGTTGACTGTGCCTTTCATCATTTCGGGGTCGATAAATTGAGTACCAGTGAGACACTGGGGTCGATGTAATCAACTAGTCCCTTCCCCACAAATTTCAGGCCTTGTGCCTCCATTAGAAAGGATTATTGCCTAACTGCACAGTCCAGAACGATAATATGATATCCATTAATTCCTCTCGGGGCTTCATATAACTAAAATTAAAGATAAATTTTGGTTTTATAGAAAATATTTGCCCAAAATACTGTGCGGTAGGACTGAACCTGAAACCATGTGGTTGGGAAGCAGACTTCATACCACACAGCCAGGCCTTCTTCACATAGCAATTCATGTGTTGGTCCTAAATAATTAATGAAGTCCTTACCGAGTCCGTCATGTTCTTAATTACAAGATGGTGCAATGACTGTTCTTTACTTAGTGTTGCCATCTTGTGTCTTTTACTTGTTTCATTCATTGCAGTGTGGCCATGCTGGAGCACCACCTTGAAGGGTGTTAGTTGAACAAATCAACCCCAGTAATTTATTACTTTTTTTTTTTTTAAAGTCTGGTATTTCTTCTATCAGTCTCTTTTGCTGAACTGCAACATCGGTTGTCAAATGGTGATGAAAGACAAATACAACACAAAGACACACAAATACACACATACATACACACACACACACATTAACATCATATAAACACATTAACATCATATAAACACATAGAAACACACACACACAGACAAACACACATACACACTCACAAATACACACTCACACACACACACAAAAACAAACACAAACACACGCACGCATACATACACACACAGAATCACATTAACATCATATAAACACGAGCGAGTTCGTTGCCAGTACCGCTGGACTGGCTCCTGTGCAGGTGGCACGTAAAATACACCATTTCGAGCATGCCTGTTGCCAGTACCGCCTGACTGGCCTTCATGCCGGTGGCACGTAAAAGCACCCACTACACTCTCGGAGTGGTTGGCATTAGGAAGGGCATCCAGCTGTAGAAACTCTGCCAAATCAGATTGGAGCCTGGTGTAGCTATCTGGTTTCACCAGTCCTCAGTCAAATTGTCCAACCCATGCTAGCATGGAAAGCGGACGTTAAACGATGATGATGATGATGATGATGACAAACACACACACACACAGACAAAGGCACACTCACAAACACACACACACACTCACAAACACACACAAGCACACTCACAAACACACGCACACACACAAATATACACACAAACACATACACACTCACAAGCACACACACGAATACTCACCCTCCCATACACACAAACACATACACACAAACAAACAAATACACACACACACACACGCGCACACAAATACTCACCCCACCCCCACACCCACACACATATGTATAGGCATCCTCTTCAGTCTGTTTGCATAAAGTCCATTCACATTAGTGTTTTACATTTGATTGTCTCTTCCTCAATACAGCGACCGTTATTCCGGCATTACTACAAAGGTACTGATGCTGTGGTGTTCGTGATAGACAGCGCCGACAGAGAAAGGCTCGACGAGCTGAGCTTCGATGTGATCCGACCAGCATTCTTGGCTGAGGAACTCTCCTCGGCTGTCTTCCTCTTCTTAGCAAACAAACAAGATCTGCCAGAAGCAATGACAGTCGAAGAAATCACAGACAAACTCTCGTTGAAGAATTTAAAACATGTTTGGAGTAAGTACCATGTTTCTTTCTGGCTCTGTGTGTGTGTGTGTGTATACTTGTGTGTGTACATGTTTGTGTCTGTTTGTATATTTGTGTGTGTGAGTTTGTGTACTTTGTGTGTGTTTGCGTATGTATGTGTATGTGTGTGCATTTGTGTAAATGCCTGTGTATGTATAAAGGGAGTATTTGTGCGTGTGTCTGTGTGTGTATGTATATATATATATATATACACTTGTGTGTGTACATGTGTTTGTGTCTGTATACTTGTGTGTATCTGTGTATGTGTGTTTGTATACTTGCGTATGTATGTGTATGCATATGTGTTTGTGTGTCCATGTGTTTGTGTGTGTGTGTGTGTGTGTGTGTGTGTGCATGCATTTGTGTAAATGTCTGTGTATGTATGGAGTATTTGTGTGTGTACAATGAAGGTTTATGTGTGTGTATGTATGTGTATACACTTGTGTGTGTACATGTTTGTGTCTGTATACCTGTGTGTATGTGTGTGTGCATTTGTGTATGTGTCCATGTGTGTGCATTTGTGTATGTGTCCATGTGTTTGTGTGTGTGTGTGTGTGTCCCCATGTGTATGTATTTGTGTGTTTGTGTGTCCACGTGTTTGTGTGTGTGTGTGTGCATTTGTGTAAATGTCTGTGTGTGTGTATGAAGGGAGTATTTGCTTGTGTGTGTGTGTGTGTGTGCCTGCCTGTATGTGTATTCATGTGTCTCTATGTATATGTGTGCAGATGGTATTTGTGTGTGTGTGTCTATATTTAAATGTTTGTGTGTATTTATGTGATGTTAATGTGTTTCCATCTGTCTAAATATCAAGTGTTAATCTCAATGTGTATATTTGCATGTGTGTGTGTGTGTTTATGTGATGATATTACTGTGTATTTGTAAGGTGGTGAGCGGGCAGAATCGTTCGGATGCTGGACAAGATGCTCAGTAGCATCTCCTCTGTCTTTACATTCTGGATTCCAGGATTCCAGCGAGGTTGACTTTGCCTTTCATCTTTTTGGGGTCAATGAAATAAGAAGCAGTTGAGTACTGGGGTCAATGTAACCAACTTGACCCCTCGCCGAAATTACTGGCCTTGTGTCAAAATTTGAAATCATTATTAGTGTGTGTGTGTGTGTGTGTGTATTCCTGTGTCTGTCTGTGTTAAGTCGAACGAGATGAGATACTGAATGCTGTGATGTGACAAACTTGAGCAGAGAGAGATAGCAGATTGTGTTGCCTTTATGCTGGCCAAATTGAGAAAGGAAGAGATGACCACAGGTCACGTGTGATCAACGAGGAGTGGTAGAGAGAGGAAAAGGGAGGAAGTTGAACATAGGTGAGTGACGAGAGACAGGGAGGAAGGGTAAGAGAGAGATATAGCAGTGAAGGGGAGAAGCAAGGACAACAGAAAGAAGAAGAACGAGAGGGGGTGATAGGTAAGAAGAAAGATAGATAGATAGATAGATAGATAGATAGACAGACAGAAAGATAGAGTGCAAGTTAGAAATATGAAGTTAAAACTTACTTGCATATGGACCCCCAACATCGCTTGACAACTGAGGCTAGTGTGTTTATATCCCCATAACTTAGTGGTTTGGCAAAAGAGACCTATAGAAAAAGTACTAGGCTTACAAAGAATAAGTCCTGAGGTCGATTTGCTCGACTAAAGGTGGTGCTCCAGCATGGCCGTAGTCAAATGACTGAAACAGATAACAGAATAAAAGTATATGTGTGTGTGTGTGTGGGGGGGGGGTTATGTATACAGTAATCCCTCAACTATCGTGGTTATTATGTTCCAAAATCTCCCACAGAAATAATTACTATCTAAAAAAATCTAAATGCCAATCGGCTGCAGAAACCCACAATATACTGAGGATTCCTCGATATAAATTTACATATATTAGCCAGAAAACTCTGCGATGTAATGAGTGCACGATAGGCAAACCACAATGGGATCTATTTT
>NC_069006.1:4589624-4592583 GCF_001194135.2 Octopus bimaculoides
CCATACCTTCGTTTTATTTGCTTTTTTCATTTTAAATTTGCTTTAACCCTAACCCTAGGGTTAGGGTTAATTGTTTCAGAATCGTTTGTTTATGTAGTCGGCACTTAATGTATATCGGCTGAATGGACGTCAGTGATTGGTTGAAATTACAGAAATACGACAACTTTAACATGGAATAACTTATGGATTTCTTTTTTTTTTTTAAGAAGACTAAGAGAAAAAGATGTTTTATATGACACATTCTACCAGTGTTCCAAGTTTCAAAGTGTTTCGTTAATGAAAAATGTGGCCCCCGTTTTAAAAAAGATCCCCACAATGTACTGAGTATGTGATAGGTGAACCACAATATGGCAAGGGTTTGCTGTATGTGCACAAATGCAAGTTTCCTGGTAATACAAATAAGGAAACTTATATAAGTATTAATATTGTCATTCTCATCTTCACACATAACCCACCCAATATTAAGGACCACCAATGAAAGATTAGTACCTTTGAGCTACTAGAATGATGACCCCCACCGCCTCAAATATCAAGGGTGTTTGGTGTGGCAGCAGCATTAGCATAAGGTGTGATGTAGAAGCAGGAGGGATTGCATGCTGAGAAATCTCTGAGAATTGACCTCAGAGAGAGAGAGATGGTATACCGTATTTTAATGTGTATAAGGAACCTTAATTTTGGGGGCTTAAAATTTGGGTAAAAGGTTTTTTAAGGGATTATAATACTATCCATGTATAAGAAACTCCCATATTTTTTTAATCTGATTTTTGACAAAAATGGGTTCCTTATATGTTAGAATATAGTAAATGTTGTCAATGCAGGTCCTGACCAAATAAATTAAGGCAAAAGATGTTTTGGGAACAGGCATTAAATATGATATAGGAATAATCCTTTCTGCTATAGGCAGAAGGCCTGAAAATTTGTGGGAGAAGACTAGTTGATTACACCAACCCCAGTGCTCAGCTGGTACCTAGTTTATTGATCCTCAGAGGATAAAAGGCAATGTCAACCTTGGTGGGATTTGAACTCAGACCATAAAGATGGCCAAAATGCTGCCAAGCTCTTTGTCCAGTGTGCTAATGATTCTTATTTCTTTATTGCCCACAAGGGGCTAAACATAGAGGGGACAAACAAGGACAGACAAAGGTATTATGTCAATTATATCGACCGCAGTGCATAACTGGTACTTAATTTATCGACCCTGAAAGGATGAAAGGCAAAGTAGACCTCTGCAGAATTTGAACTCAGAACGTAGCGGCAGACGAAATACCGCTAAGCATTTCGCCCAGCGTGCTAACGATTCTGCCAGCTCACGGCCTTGTCCTAGAATGATAATGATTCTGCCAGCTCAGCTCTTTAATAATAATGATGATCCTTTTTACTATATGCATAAATTTTGGGAGAAGGAGTAAGTCGATTACATCCACCCCAGTACGCAACTGGTACTGATTTTATTGACTCCCGAAAGGATGAAAGGCAAAGTTGACCTCAGCGGAATTCAAACTCAGAATGTAAAAGCTGACAAAATGCTTAGCGTCATTTTGTCCAGCATGAAGATGATTCTGCTAGATCTCCACCTTAGGACATTGAAATTATAATTGAATCATGGCACTCCGTCGGTTATGACGATGAGGGTTCCAGTTGATCCGATCAACGGAACAGCCTGCTCGTGAAATTAACATGCAAGTGGCTGAGCACTCCACAGATACGTGTACCCTTAACATAGTTCTTGGGGAGATTCAGCATGACACAGAGTGTAACAAGGCTGGCCCTTTGAAATACAGAAACAGGAAGAAAGAGTGAGGAAAAGTTGTGGTGAAAGAGTACAGCAGGGTTCGCCACCACCCCTTGCTGGAGCCTCATGAAGCTTTAGGTGTTTTCACTCAATAAACACTGACAATGCCTGGTCTGGGAATCGAAACTGCGATCCTACGACTGCAAGTCTGCTGCCCTAACCACTGGGCCATTGCGCCTCCACAATAATTGAATAATGACACTGACTAATTACAATGATGATGATAGCAGAAGTAGCCATGTTTTTTTTTTAAAGTTTTTTTTTTGTTTTCTTTTCACTATTTTTTTCTTGCTTGTCTTTCCAGATATCATGCCGGTCAGTGCTCTGACTGACCGAGGTCTAACAGAAGCCCTCGACTGGCTGGCGTGCCATCTTGGTTCCGTCCAGGCTAAGAAAGCTGTCTACTCCACTGTGCCACCAGCACCTGAAGAAATGCCACGGATGCAACGAGAGTCTGGTGACCGACTCGAACATAGCATGGACTACTGTTCAAGAGCCTACACTGCCATTAAGTGCCTCTTCTTCAGAACAAGCCGCACTCAGGATGTCACCGACAGTTGCCCAACAACAACAACAACTCACCTACAGGACTCACTACAAGACTCGCGGACAACAACAGCACCGGGCAAATTTCAGAACTGCCCGGAGAAATAGTTCTTTAAAAGATAACAATAACAATAACAATAACAATAATAATAATAATAATAATAATAATAATAATAATGATAATATTATTATTATTGATAATATTAATAATAACAATAATAATGATATGCGGTGACAATGCAATGCAAACCATGTACAGGAGGACTCGTATGTTCATGAACATATGCAAGCACACACATACATAAATACATATATATATATGTATGTGTATGTATGTATACATACATACATATATATATATGTATATACATGTATATATGTATATATATATATGTGTGCATATATATTTATAGTTATATTCACACCTTGAATCATTATGTTCATCCTCAAATTTTCAATGCAAATTGGTTTAACAAAAGAAATTTTTAAAAAATGAAACAAAGACAGAAAGAACTAGAGTATTCTGTGACAAGGTGCAAGTATTTGTGTGTTAACGACGGTGAGATAACGAACAAAGATGAAATGAACAAATTACAAAAACTAAAAGAAAAAAAACCAAAA
>NC_069006.1:4592900-4597015 GCF_001194135.2 Octopus bimaculoides
CATGCATGCATGTATGTATGTGTCTATGTGTGACAATATATATATATATATATATATATATATACACTCACATATACACACATACATACATACATGTATATATACACACACACACACACACACACACATACACACGCACACACACACACATGCACACATTTATATAGACATATATATATGTAATCCAGATATCATGTCTAGATATATATATATATATATATATAATAACATAAATAATATATAATTATATGTATATATCCATACATATATGTACATACCTACATCTATATGTATACATACATGCATATATATATATATACTTATTTACACCCACCCACTCATTGTCCATGAAGCCCTTGTTAAATTTTTATTGTTTTTTTTTCCTTCCATATCTTTCTCCTGGACAGATGTGAAGTTATTCTGCTGGAGGATTCGATGAAACCCTCCTATGTGCATGCATGCGCAATACTGCAGTTATACTTTGTTTTTTTTTAAATCCCTGCTTGAGATCCATACAAATTGCTTTGGAGAGGACATGTGATCATTCACTGTGGATCAGTATTTTTCTCCAAGCAAAGAGGATTGTAGGAAACATGGGTCGGGATTAAAAATCTCCATTAATACATGTACAGATGTATTACTACACTGTATACATTGCATACCAAAAAAAGTGTGTATTACAGTATCGGTCTTTCTACTGGTACATTAACAGACTGTGTGTGTGTGTGTGTGTGTGTGTGTGCGCGCGCGTATTCATTTATTAGAAATTGAAACTTCACTCCGTCTCTTCTCTGGGTTTTACATTTTGCAGATCTATAAGATGGCCGATGGGAGACTTAACCCTTTTGCTACAAACTGCTTGAGAGTGATCCTTAGTTCTATGATTCAAACTGTTTGTTTTAACCCTTCAGCATTCACATTACTCCTCTGTCAAATGTAATGTTTATTTATTCACATTGTTTTGAATTAATCATCCGGCATCTTGAAGCTTTGAGATTTTGATGATGTGATTGCTTATTTTTTAGAATGACATTATAGGGTAGGTGTGAGAGGCCAGATCTGGCTGGTTTGAACATAAAACATGTAGAATATTTAGGCTGGATGTGGCTGGTTTAAATGCTAAAGGGTTAAAGTAATCTAAATCAAAACCTTCCACTAAAATTTCATTTTAATTTATGTTCCAAAATTTCATCTTAATAATGAGTTATTTTACTAAATTCTTCATTATTTTCCAAATAAATTGTAACAAAGGCAGTGTATTTCAACAGAAATATGGTAACAAAAGGGTTAAAGTGATCTAAATTAAAACCTTCCATCAAAATTTCACATTAATTTATGATCCAAACACCAGTTTATTAACAACAGTTATTTTACTGAGTTCTTCGTTATTTTCAAAATAAATTGAAACACCAGCAGTGAATTTCAGCAGAAATTTGATTTAAAAAAAAAAAAAAAGGATCAAATTGTAAAAATTTTATTAGACACATCGATTCAATCATTTTATCGGTCATGTTTAAGTTGTTTTGTGGCAACAAGTCTTAGAATGGCAAGTCAGTCATTTCTATTGCTGCTTTAATCTTTTTAGTTTCTGGCACTGCTACTACTAACCTATTTTAAACCTATGATGTTCAGATGTTAACCCTTTTCTAACTGAATTAAATTTTACGTAAATAATTTGCTCTCATGTCTGCATATCGACATGATCTCCTACTTGTTGAATGTGTCAGTCAGCTGCATTTCCTGTAATATTTAAAATAAGCATTCAGCAGACACCCTTATGTGAGAAGGATAGCTTCTCTATCTGACTAGTTTATTTTATCAAGTAATAGTGTTCTTCAACTTCCAAATATGTGTCTTGCCTGCATTGTGGAAGAAGTGCATACTCTGGGTGTGCTGTGCCTTTAATGTGGCACTTCTTTAGAAAAACAAGAGACACTTTTAAGATCAAAAACAGGCCAAATGTAGTTTATGATATCATAAGCAGTCAGTAGATCAATAGTTCGAATATAGATCCATAATAGAGTTCTCCGCCATTTTTTGCCTATGGCCCCTTTTGATCCCTATTTTGCCCAGATGAACCCTCATGGCAATTTGATGTTTAAAAAATTCTGTTATAGGCACAGGAGTGGCTGTGTGGTAAGAAGCTTGCTTCCCAACCACATGGTTCTGGATTCAGTCCCTTTGCGTGGCACCTTGGGTAAGTGTCTTCTACTATAACCTCAGGCCAACCAAAGCCTTGTGAGTGGATTTGGTAGACGGAAACTGAAAGAAGCCCGTTGTACATATATATATATATATATATATATATATATATATATATATATATATATATATATATATATATATATATATATATATATGTGTGTCTGTGTTTGTTCTCCCTCCACCATCACTTGATAACTGATGTTTGTGTCCCTGTAACTTAGCATTTCGGTAAAAGTGACCGATAGAATAAGTACTAGGCTTACAAAGAATAAGTCCTGGGGTCGATTTGTTTGACTAAAGGCGGTGCTCCAGCATGGCCACAGTCAAATAACTAAAACAATTAAGAGAATACTTTCACAATTAAATATTATCAGAAACTATATTAAAAAATTTGTAAAAATATTTTATGTATCATAGAAATATAACCAATTTATTGCTGATAAATTTTAACAGTAAAATCTTATATGGACCCTGGTTGAGAACTACTGATATAGGCTATGAATAGGTCAATAGGTTGTGAGCCATCACAGCAGCAGAAACAGCTTACTTCCCACTCTAAGATCTCCTGCCACAAAGAAAAAGACCATGAAGTAGAACAGAAATTAACAAATGGGAAACTCCAGCTTCCAGTAAATGAAGAAATAGTTCTGCAGTTTGGATTGCATATTCTCTTCCTCATTTAGTTCACACACTCCAACACACCATACATAGACACATGCATACACATACATATATATATATATGTGTGTGTGTGTGGGTGTGTCAGTAATCGTTCTGTAGTGATCTCTCATTTTTCCGTCCCATAATTACTGCAAAGCTTCCTGTTTGTAAAAAAAAATAATTAAAAAAAAAATAAAGAAAATTATATACTTATATATATTTGTGCATCTATGCATGTGCATCATATATGCATTTGTTTTCTCTTGCACCATATGTGTATATAAAGTGTTGAATAATTCTGCAATGTATGTAAAATAAAACCTATGTATCTGCGTGTGTGTGTGTGCGTGCGTGTGTATTTTTAATGTTCACTTTTCCATGCTTGCATGGGTCTGACAAAATTTGTTGCAAAAATTTTCCCTAGCCAGATGCTCTTCCTGTCACCAACCCTTGTCTGCTTCCAAATAAGATAATATTTTCTGTAGTCCTTTGAACAATGAGCTCCTTGACAGCTGGAAATGCTGTCATGGAAGATTGCAAACGAAGGACATCGTTTGCTGGTGGATTTTGTTTACATTTAGAATGCGTGTCATGAAAAGGGGTATGCATATACACACAAACATAAATAAATGCACTCACACACACAGATAAATATATATATACACATACACATATACACACGTATACATAATGTGTGTGCACAAACACACACATAATGCTTCTTTCAGGTTCTGTTCTGTCCACCCAATTCCACTCACAAACCAAATGTCAATCCATACTGGTATTTAGAAGATACCAACCATGTCTGCTGTGGTGTGCTGTGGGAATGAACTCTGGGCCCTGTAGTTCTAAAACAGACTTCTTATCTTCACATCCATGCCTGTTTTGTGTGTGTGTGTGTAATTTCCAGACAAGTACATCTCCAATATATGTGTGTGTGTGTGTGTTTATACACGTATAATATGTGTGTAAATATATATATATATATTATTTGATAAACACAATACATATTTTTTTTTGCTATTAATAGTTTCATGTGCTGAGAACATGTCAAACAATGTTTTATAATGCGTCTGACATCTTGGTACAGTCTTCAGGCACAGCCCACATGATATAATGGACTAAATAATTTTAAATAATATCTCATTAAATGGAGTACTTTTTTTTCTTGATTTTACTATCATGGAACAATACATTACACACACACACACACACACACACACACACACACACACACACACACACACACA
>NC_069006.1:4597366-4606232 GCF_001194135.2 Octopus bimaculoides
ATATATATATATATATATATATATATATATATATATATACACATACACAGACATAAACATATATGTACCCACACATATACACAAATGTACAAATATATATAACATGTATATACACAGACATACATATATACACAAAAACATGTACAAATATATATAACAAGTACACATACACACACACACACACATATAATCAGACGTGTTAATATATACACACAAACATATGTACACACACACACATGTATATACAGACATAAACATATACATATATATACAGACATGTATATACATGCAAATATAAGTACAAATATATATAACATGTACACACACACACACACACACACACGTAATTTCCTTTAGCGATGGTGGGTTTAGCAGATCACATCAATCTTTGCAGTTGTTTCGGTTATGGTGTTTGTTTATTGTTTTAATCTTTGTTTTATCAAATCTCCAAGGTATGTAATGTAGACACAGCATAAATAACACTGGTTTTTACTCTATCATAATTACAAATCCAGACACATACCACCACAACCCCTGTATGCTGTTTTTTATATTCAATGTCTTGACGAACAACCATGATGTAACTGCTGTCTATTGTTGTCTTTCTTTCAATACTCCATCCTGCTCTCTCTCGCTTTCTCTCTCTCTCTCTCTCTCCCCTTTTCACTCTCACTGTTTCTCCAGTCTTACCCACACTCTGTCTTCTTTCATTCTCTCTCTGTCATCCCTCACTCTTCTGTTTACCCTCTTAGTCAGAAATGCCCTGAATGAACGGAGAAAATATATACAGTAAAGAAGACTCTTTGGTATTGCTGAGGGCAAAGCAAACTCTTTAGAGCTGGTGCCATGATAAATGTACACAATACACTCTGTGAAGTATTTGGTATTAGGATAGGCATGCAACCATAGAAATGGTGCCAAAAACGCAATGTATAAGCAAGACATGCTCCCTCTGCCCCATCTGGGAGTTCTATAACTCCAAGTCAGAAGATACAGACCATGACAAACTGTCCAACCCATGCCAGCATAGGAAGCAGACATACGAAGATGATGATGATGATGATGTTTATACATTATATATAATATATATTATTCATTGGCAGAAATTATAGAGTGACTCAAGGGTTGAGAGCTTTGTCCATAGATATGTTACTAAACTGGTCTCAAATTATAATTCATTAATGATAAGTGTATATGTGTGTGTGTGTGTGTATATATATATATGTAGGTGTGTGTGTATGTGTAAATATATATATATATATATATATATACACACACACACACATATACAGGATGGCCCAAAAGTAGGTTTACAGTTGTCACGTAGGCACTTTAAATTTCTTTTCAAACATTTTATTACATTGAAATTTCTATCTTACAATCATATTGTTTATGCACATCTTAAGCAGACAATGTTTAATCTCTCAGATGCTCAAAATGTCCTCTTTCAATATTGCAACATTCTTCAAACCTCTTCAGAACACTCTGACACACACAGTGCAACACAAATTCCGATCTCCATCAGTTTCAGTGAATGCATCAGAAATGTAATCTTTTAATTCATTTACCGTTTTGGGATTCTTCTCATAAACCTTGTTCTTTACAATAACCCCAGGAAAAGAAATCCATTGGTGTCAGGTGAGGTGAACATGGTGGCCCTTCGATGCTGCCCCGTCTTCGAAACCAATACTATGAAAAGGCTTGGTTAAGGTAGTCTTTTACTGTCATCACATAATGTGGAGGTGGCTAAATAATCTTGCTGAATAATGGTTTCATATATTTTTATAATTAAGATCTAAACTGTTAATATATGAATGCGAAAGAGATAGTTGAACAACTGTAAACCTACCTTTGGGCCACCCTGTATATGTATATATATATATACATATGTGTGTGTATATATATATATACAAGGTGACCCAAAAGTAGGTTTACAGTTGTCACGTAGGCACTTTAAATTTCTTTTTAAACATTTTATTACATTTAAATTTCTATCTTACAATTAACTAAATTAGTTTAGAGTAATGGTTTCATATATTTTTTATAATTAAGATCTAAATTGTTTATATATGAATGCAAAAGAGATAGTTGAACAACTGTAAACCTACCTTTGGGCCACCTTATATGTGTGTGTGTATATATATATATATATATATATATATACATACACACACACAACACACACTCATGTTTTGTGTTCTATTTTCCTGTTTGCATCACCAAATGGGTGTATGTATACATATATATATATATATATAGTTATATCAGTGTAGGGTGTAAACTTGTACATTCAAGCAGAAATAACTTTCATTATTAAGGCAGTGAGCTGGCATAATCATTAGCATGCTGGGCAAAATGCTTAGCGGCATTCCATCTGACTTCACGTTCTGAGTTCAAATTCTGCTGAGGTCAACTTTGCCTTTCGTCTTTTGAGGGTTGATAAAATAAATACCAGTTACACACTGGGGTCGGTGCTCTCCCCCAAAATGTCAGGCCTTGTACCTTTGGTAGAAAGTATTATCTAGTTAGATTTGAGTTACCTGCCCCTTTCATCCAACTTGTGTTTCAAACCTCACAAGATTGAGTTTGATGAAACAAGTACCAGACAAAGTGAAGGGGGGGGGGGTCAATTTAATCAACTGAAACCTGTGCTCCAGCCTGGTGATGGTTCCGTGACTGCAGTCATTGAAAGAATAGAGAAGTAGTGGCTGTAATGAGATTTAAGATGTCTGTGTTGATCTGCATTGATAAATGTTGATGAGGAAAAATGAGTGTAAACCAGAGCAAAAGAGAATATGTGAATGGCATTGAATAGACACATCGTTAATTTATTAGGCATAGAATAGAAAATTATATGTGTGTGTGTGTGTGCATGTGTATGTATGTATACATAGGTATACAGGCACACATGCATATACATTATTATCTGGGTAAAAGGCAGTGAGCTGGCAGACACGTTAGCACGCCAGGCAAAATGCTTTGTAGTATTTCATCTGTCTTTATGTTCTGAGTTCAAATTCTGCCGAGGTTGAGTTTGCCTTTCATCCTTTCAAGGTCGATAGATTAAGTAACAGTTGCATACTGGGATTGATCTAATTGACAGGACCCCTCCCCAAAATTTCAGGCCTTGTTACTAGAGTAGAAAAGATTATTATCTGGATAAATTACCTTATAATGTGCATAAGTTTATATCGGTGTGTGTGTGTGTGTGCATATATATATATATATATATATATATATATATATATATATATATATATATATATATATATATATATATATATATATATATATATATATTCATATATATGGGTATAAGCAGTAGCTGGGGACACTTGCAGTTGCCCAGGGGCCACACAGGTTTAGCAGGGCCCTGTTCAGATCTATATATGTTGTGACTTGCTGTCAATAAATGAATACTTTAGGGCCCAAAGCACTGATTTCCCTGGTGGCCTATATTGCTGTGAATAAGAGCCCTGACTATATATATGTGTGTGTGTGTATCACAATATTTCTCTGCATACAGGGTGTTCAAAAAGTCTCTCAGCAGTAAGTATCTTATAGCAAAATATTCACTGTGGCGAGACTTTTTGAACACCCTGTGTGTGTGTGTGTGTATATATATATATATATATATATATATGTGTGTGTGTGTGTGTGTATGTGTGTGTGTCAGGTACCCGACTTCAAATGCAGCTTGATATATTAATTACAGTGGTAATTAATCTCTTTAATAAGTGATAATTATAGTTAGACTGTCTTGTAGTGAGTCTGATTTCTTCTCTCTCTTTCTGTCTCTCTCTCTCTTTCTGTCTCTCTCTCTTTCTGTCTCTGTCTCTCTCTCTTTCTATTTCTATCTGATTAGACTTCGGTCAGATCTGGAGAAGGATGGATTTCACATGATCTAAAAGTATCTAAGTGATGCTGTGTGTTGTGATAGCCCCCCCCCCACTAGGAATCTACCCAAAGAGTTAAGTCCCCACTCAAATGCGAGAATTCTGCATGACGATTTTATATATTCAATAAATAGTTGTAAAAATTAAAAACTTACTAAAATTAATCCTAGTAATAGTTCTATATGCATTAGACTGTAACAAGTCTACACACATGTACACACAGCTACACTGGCACACACATACATAAGAATATATGCACATATATATATGCACATATGGTGATACTCTGTCTGTTACGAAGAGGAGGGTTGCAATTGATTCGATCAACGGAACAGCCTGCTCATGAAATTAATGTGCAAATGGCTGAGCACTCCACAGACATGTGTACCCTGAACATAGGTCTCTGGGAGATTCAGCGTGACACAGAGTGTGACAAGGCTAGCCCTTTGAAAATATAGGTACAACAGAAACAGGAAGAAAGTATGAGAGAAAGTTGTGGTGAAAGAGTACAGCAGGGTCCACCATTACCCCGCTTGCCGGAGCGTCGTGGAGCTTTTTTGGCGTTTTTGCTCAATAAACACTCACAACGCCTGGTTTGGGAATCGAAACCATGATCCCACGAGCACGAGTTCATTGGCCTAACCACTGGGCCATTGCGCTTCCACTATATTCACATACACATATGCACACACACACATACATGTATATATTGACCTTATTTATTCACACTCCATACATACATTTCATACGCTATTAGGTTTTCCACCAAAGCAACATGTAAACACACACACATATATATATATATATATATATATATATGGACGTATGTGTGTGTATAACAAAGTAATTGGAAATATTTTTAATGTAAAATAAATAAATACTGCCACTGTTTCTAAATGTTTCTAGGTTAATTTGAAGAAGGAATATGGATAAATTCTCTGTGATGCTTGGTTTGGTCTGGTTTGTCCTCCATTGGCTCCAGTGAACTAGAAGCTGTGTTTAGAGTTGTTCTGCTGATTTTCTTGTTTTGGCCTCTTCTATTGTTGTTAAGAAATGTCTACCACATTACACATGCAGGATACTTATACATACACATAGTTACACAATCACACACACACACACACACACACATTCATTGGGACTCAGTGCAACCCACTGGCTCAGCAGTTCCTGTTAAAGTGTCCAATCCATGCCAGCATGAAAAAGAGACATTAAATGATGATGATGATGATGATGATATATACATGTATATATATGTGTGTGTGTGTGTGTAGATATATACATACATACTTATATATATATATATATATATATATATGTATGTATGTATGTATGTATGTATGTATATGTACATATATATACTTTATTTAAAAGCAGCAGAAATATAACAAAAGCTGTTACTCAGAGTTTCATGTCCGACAAACGGGAACGTGAAACTCTGAGTAACAGCTTTTGTTATATTTCTGCTGCTTTTAAATAAAGCATATTACTCTACCTCCGGTATTTGAATACTCTTTTTTCCACCTTGTTGCACATTTATGTGCTTACTCCGGTATACATATATATATATATATGTATATTTATTTATATATATTTGGGTCTCACAGAGGTGATGACATGTGACCAAGAACTTTGGTGATACGCTGTGCCTGAGAAGACTCATCAAGTCAAGCGAAATCGTAATCATAGCCAATGCCGGTGTCACATAACCGGTACCCGTGCTAGTGGCACATAAAAGCAACTGTGCTAGTGGCATGTAAAAATCACCCGTTACACTTCTGGAGTGGTTGGCATTAGGAAGGGCCTTCAGCTGTTGAAACCATGTCAAATCAGGCTGGAACCTGGTGCAGCTCTCCAGTGTTCCAGCTCTGGTCAGATTGTCTAACTCATGCCAGCATGGAAGACGGATGTTAAATGAGGATGATGGCAACTAGTATTTCTTGTGCATACAGTTAGATGTTTGACTGCTACTTGTGAGTTACCACAATGGTGAAACATATGTAGGGAACAAATGATGTAATCTGCATCTTGTGTTTATCATACTTTTTCATATGTATATATATATATATATATATATATATATATATATATTGTTTAATAACACTTTGACTTGGTTCCATATGATTTAACATTTCATGGACAAATAGGATGGACCCATCACATTAGATATTAAGAGAAGAGTCTTCTGATATCTGAGAAAATGGGTTCATCTTATGTACTCATGAAATTTAAGTCGGACTGTTATTCAAAACATGTAATTTCTACCAAATGTGTTGAGGACCACTTTCTTTCATTTGTCCACTTACTATATATATATATATATATATATACATGTATATATTTAACGCAATTGTTGGTTATGGTTGGTCAGGGTTTTACCATAGGTTTCACACCTATTATGCTCTTAGCAATTATAAAAACAAAAGGGCGAGTCACCTATATCGCTAAGAGCATAATAGGTGTGAAACTAATGGTAAGTCATTGACTGGCCAGAACCAACCATTAAATATTACTGCTCAAAGGATTTCAGAGATGAGCTTCTTCTCAGACATGAACAATTGACCGATTATATACATATATATATATATATACATATATATGTATATATATATATATATATATATATATATATATATATATATATATATATATATATATATATATATACATACATGTGTGTGTGTGTGTGTATAAGCAGTATAATTTTCTAAACAACCAAACAAAAGCAGAAATATTATTGAACTAAGAAAAAAAAAAATTTAATTCCAAACCTAATTATGCTCCTCTTTTAACCATTTTTAAAAATTAGACTTTTATTCCATGTTTCTTTATTAATCCTATTCATTTCGTTTGGAACAATATATTTCCAAGTCCGTTAACATTTCAAGAACTTCCTGGTCGTCTCTTCTGAGTGAAATGATTTTCATGCTTCTTGTTGTTGTTGTTGTTACCATTTTATTCTCAACAAGAATTGTAAGGAGGTGGACTGGCAGAATTGGTAGAACATAAAAAAAAATTTTTAGACGCTTTGCAGTGTTTTTGTTCCGATTCTGTACTTTGTGAATTTGAAAACTGCCAAGGTGAACTTTGCCTTTCATCCATCTGGGTGTTGATAAAATAAAGTACCAGTAAACTACTGGGGTCGATGATATTGACTAACTAATCCCTCCCCTCAAAAATTGCTGGCCTTGTGCCTAAATCTGAAACTATCATGTCAGGTTTTGAAAAGGTGTTGAGCTGCAGAATCGGTAGAGAGTCAGAAAAAATGCTTTGTAGTATTTCTTCTGACTCTTTCCATTGTAAGTTCAAAACCCATCAGGGCCAACATTGCTTTCCATCCGTCTCTGGGTGAGAAAATAAAGTACCAGGCAACTAGTATCAACCAACCACAATCCCTTCAGAATTGTTGGCTTCGTTGCCTCAATCAGATACCATTAATTAACAAGAATCATGAGAATACTCTCGTTTCTGTTTCTCATTCATTATTGCTGGACTTAAAACTTTTTTCAGCATTGAGTTGTGATTTCTTCACTAAATAGTTTGGCCGTGCCATTTGCTGTTAGTCTCTTTTGCTTGAGCGTTCTATCCATTTGTTGAATTTTGCATTAAATTTTGGCATTTAACCTGCATCCATTACAAATCTAGTTTGGATACGGAAACTCTATGTAAGGTGGCTGTGTTTTTCTATCTAGCTTTGTGTTGTGTTCTATATATATATATGTATGTATGTATTTTGCTTAGCCATTGCAAGACTAATAACCTGGTGTAGAACTCAATATACATATGGTCCAGAACACAATGTTAGATGAGTATAGGAACAAAGGTTATGTAATGAACTTCATTAGGTTATAGCTGTTTCTGCTATCAGATGTGGAGGACTCTTAGTTGAGTACCTGGGTAACATCCAATAGCTTCACCAGAGCTTTGAATAATGAATGAAGTTCATTACATAAACTTTGCTTTTTCTAGTGTCATCTCTTTATATGTATGTACGTATGGATGTACGTACGTTTGTATGTATAATCATTGTAGCAGAGCATACTTTGAATTTCCCCATCATCCATGTTAAAAGCATTCTTCTTACCAACAGGAATTGTACAATTATCTAATGAGAACATACCTTCTAAAATGGCTGAGGAGAAATTCGAAGGAATTCTTTGGTACAATGGTAGAACATCTGCTATGTTTACAGATGAAATGAGTTCAAGTCCCTTCCACAAGCAGCCTTCGTCTTTTTCTGCCCAAACAGTTTTTTTTTTTCAAACTTGCTATGATTTATAGCTTTATCTACAAGTTCCACTGTAAAAAAATTATTTCACATTGCTCAAAGTTTCTGATTTGTATAATATTTTATATATATATATATATATATATATATATATATATATACATATATATATGTGTGTATATATATATGAATGTTTGTATGTACTGTATTGTTATCCATTGTTATGGCTGCTTCTTACTGTAAAAGCATGGCCACAGCTTAACAAAGCGTGATACTTATATGTTCGATGGAACTTACAATTGCAAAAGCAATGAAGCTTAGAATTCTCCATGCGTGCATATAAATTTATAATCCTAGTGGACATTTTGAAGTTTCTTCAGCTGCCTCACACTTGTGAATTGTTTTGAAGATGAGGCTAAACGTGTTTGCGTTTTTGTACACTATGAATTAGTTCGTGCTTGTGTTTATGTTTTAATGCAGTTATAAAGAAATTTCATCAAAATGAATTGTAACAAATTCATCTGTTCTATAGCCATGATGGCTTTGGTTTTCTTTAAACAAAAAGCATCCTGGTTGTGAAACTATATAACTATATGCATCCTTGTATGTGATTAGTTTATTTTCATTGAGCATTGTATTATTTTATTTTTGCATGCATGCATGCATACATACATACATACATACATACATACATACATACATACATACATACATACATACATACATACATACATACATACAT